>NW_027009105.1:0-55483 GCF_036934945.1 Oncorhynchus masou masou | reverse complement strand
TTTCATATGCTTCGTTCAGTTACGTATTGCTGTATTTGTTCTCTGTAATAGCTATTTTAAATTGGAAAACGTAGTTCGATTCCCAAGATTCCTATCTTTTGAAGGATGTAAGACACTTGCATTTTCAAGAATGTTTAATGTTACGATGTTGTATTGTTAGTTGTCACTGAAATATCCCCTGATGTTGATCCCTGTACGGGGATCGCAGCCATAATTAACATTGAAATAGCTGTTCTATCATTCAGCCTACAATTGCAGCCAATGTGTGGATTTCAATGTAGGCCTACATTTCATTAGCCTTTTTTAAAGACATGCAGGGCTTCACCTGTTTATCCACTTGTCCACGTGTTTATCCACCCTGTAACTCTCATCTTTTCTCATTGATGGCAATGTATTAAGAAAAATGTCAACCCTGTGACACTCATCTTTTCCCTTTGACAGCAATGTATTGAGCTACTGTGACATTTGATGATGGGCTGATGATGGGCTTATGGGTTGATGATGGGCTGTTGATGGGCTGATGATGGGCTGATGATGGGCTGATGATGGGCTGATGAGTGGACTGTACTAATTGATCTATAAGCCAATCCAAATTACATTACATCAACATTTTTATGAGTTGATTTCTATTTAAAACTAAAATAATTTGAGTTTATTAACTCAATCAATTATGAATCAATAGACTTTTTGATGTTGTTCGATGTCTTCTGCCCTGTGATCCATCTGCAAAATAGAGTGTCTAGGTCACCACGGAGAGTTTGGGGATTAGTCATGGGTCACGACCACAATTATATTTACCATGGAAAGTGTCTCTTTATCGCACTTCTGTCCGAAAACCAGGCTCCTGAAAGACGATAAAAACACTGATTTACATTGTTGCTCTGCTCCATCCCCCAGTGGTTCTGTTGGTTCTGTGTGTGTGTGTCTGTTTGTGTGTTTGTCTGTCTGTCTGTCTGTCTGTCTGTCTGTCTGTCTGTCTGTCTCTCTCTCTGTCTGTGTGTCTGTTTGTGTCTGTTTGTGTGTCTGTGTGTCTGTCTGTCTGTCTGTCTGTCTGTCTGTCTGTCTGTCTGTCTGTCTGTCTGTGTCTGTTTGTGTGTCTGTTTGTGTGTCTGTGTGTCTGTCTGTGTGTCTGTCTGTCTGTCTGTCTGTCTGTCTGTCTGTCTGTCTGTCTGTCTGTCTGTCTGTCTGTCTGTGTGTGTGTGTGTGTGTGTGGTTGGCTTGGTGTGTGTGTGTGCAGCACAGCACACTCCTAACTTCCAGAGATTTGTTAAGGACCCAATTATGATGACGATAGGTTCCGTGTCCCTGGCTTTACTCAGTGACCTAAATTCTTAGCTCTTTTCTCTCTCCTTTTAATTTTCACATTTTCTGTTCTTATCCTGACATGAAGCTGCATTCAGTGGTCTGGTGACAAAACAGTGCCCTGTCATGCATTCCAACAGTGATGTGCCCCTTCAATTCTCGTCAATAGAGTCAATCTCAACACTAGTTGACGAGTCATCGAGGGCTCCACTGCTCCCTTCGAAGCTTCTTTATCGAATGGCCATTGTAGGCTGACTTCTGCACCCTTGGCAGCGACTTCTTCTTAATCTTAGCATGTTACCTAGCAACAACTGTCACGACTACAGTACGTCCCCTAAAATATTGTCAGAATAAATCAAGGAATCTGTCATTCATTTTCGAGAAGGTCTTACAGTAGTCATTAGATTTTACATCAAGCTAAGGAATTTAGTTTATTAAGCCTGAGCCTGTTTATTTAAAAAGAAATACCTTTATTTAACTAGGCAAAGTCAGTTAAGAACACATTCTTATTTTCAATGACGGCCTAGGAACAGTGGGTTAACTGCCTGTTCAGTGGCACAATGACAGATTTGTACCTTGTCAGCTCGGGGTTTGAACTTGCAACCTTCTGGTTACTAGTCCAACGCTCTAACAACCAAGCTACCCTGCCACCGTTTATATGAAATGAGAGAGAAGCTAACCAACCAGCAAGTGCAACACTACATGTCTGACTCCCCATGTTGTTTGATCCTCACTAAAGCTTAGCTTCATCTCCAGAAGGAAGTAGCTTGACTCTCTCTTCGTCCTCTCTCTTTCTTCCTCTCTCTCCTCTTCTCTCGATCCCTTTCTGAAACAACACTGACCCTTCTTTCCCTTGCTCTCACTTGTTCTCTCGCTCTGTGTTCTGTATCTCTTTCACTGGAGGAACTGTGTACTTCAGTCTCATCCCTCACCCTGTGATGGTCCGTCTGCTTCCCAAAGGAGCACCAAAACTGACCCCGATCATTGGAGTGCTTCAATGTGTTCACTCTGAGCTACCTTTATCTAAAGAATGGAGAGAAACATTTTTGTAGTAAAACTAGGTCAGGCTGATTGATGAAGGGAAAAACAACAGATAGCAGTTAAAAAGTAAAGCAGAGTGCACTTGAAAGAGTTTCTGTTGTCACACACACATATAGACACACAAACTCAGAGGTTTTGGTTTTGGCAGATGGTCTTTAAGAGGGGTAAGGTCTTTAGCAGGCTAGTGAGTTGGGGATGGTCTTGGCAGGCTAGTGAGTAGTGATGGGCTGATGGTCTTAGCAGGCTGAGTAGTGATGGGCTGATGGTCTTTAGCAGGCTGTGAGTGATGGGCTGATGGTCTTTTAGCAGGCTAGTGAGTAGTGATGGGCTGATGGTCTTTAGCAGGCTAGTGAGTAGTGATGGGCTGATGGTCTTTAGCAGGCTAGTGAGTAGTGATGGGCTGATGGTCTCAGGCTATGAGTAGTGATGGGCTGATGGTCTTTAGAGTGAGTCATGGGCTCGGTCAGCAGGCTAGTGAGTAGTGATGGGCTCTCAGGCTATTGTGATGGGCATGGCTTTAGCAGGCTAAATGGCTGATGGTCTTTAGCAGGCTAGTGAGTAGTGATGGGCTGATGGTCTTTAGCAGGCTAGTGAGTAGTGATGGGCCTTTAGCAGGCTAGTGAGTAGACTGATGGTCTTTAGCAGGCTAGTGAGTAGTGATGGGCTGATGGCTACTGTGAGTAGTGATGGGCTGATGGTCTTTAGCAGGCTAGTGAGTAGTGATGGGCTGATGGTCTTTAGCGGAGCTGATGGTCTTTAGCAGTAGTGAGTAGGGCTGATGGTCTTAGCAGGCTAGTGAGTAGTGATGGGCTGATGGTCTTTAGCAGGCTAGTGAGTAGTGATGGGCTGATGGTCTTTAGCAGGCTAGTGAGTAGTGATGGGCTGATGGTCTTTAGCAGGCTACTGAGCTGATGGTCTTTAGCATAGTGAGTAGTGATGGGCTGATGGTCTCTAGCAGGCTAGTGAGTAGTGATGGGCTGATGGTCTTTAGCAGGCTAGTGAATAGTGATGGGCTGATGGTCTTTAGCAGGCTAGTGAGTAGTGATGGGCTGATGGTCTTTAGCAGGCTAGTGAGTAGATGGGCTGATGGGCAGGCTGTGAGTAGTGATGGGCTGATGGTCTTTAGCAGGCTAGTGAGTAGTGATGGGCTTTGATGGTCTTTAGCAGGCTAGTGAGTAGTGATGGGCTGATGGTCTTTACAGGCTAGTGAGCAGTGATGGCTGATGGTCTTTAGCAGGCTAGTGAGTAGTGATGGGCTGATGGTCTTTAGCAGGCTAGTGAATAGTGATGGGCTGATGGTCTTTAGCAGGCTAGTGAGTAGTGATGGGCTGATGGTCTTTAGCAGGCTAGTGAGTAGTGATGGGCTGATGGTCTTTAGCAGGCTAGTGAGTAGTGATGGGCTGATGGTCTTTAGCAGGCTAGTGAGTAGTGATGGGCTGATGGTCTCAAGCAGGCTGGTAGTAGTGATGGGCTGATGGTCTTTAGCAGGCTAGTGAGTAGTGATGGGCTGATGGTCTTTAGCAGGCTAGTGAGTAGTGATGGGCTGATGGTCTTTAGCAGGCTAGTGGAGTAGTGATGGGCTGATGGTCTTTAGCAGGCTAGTCTGATGGGCTGATGGTCTTAGCAGGCTAGTGAGTAGTGATGGGCTGATGGTCTTTAGCAGGCTAGTGAGTAGTGATGGGCTGATGGTCTTTAGCAGGCTAGTGAATAGTGATGGGCTGATGGTCTTTGCAGGCTAGTGAGTAGTGCTGATGGTCTTTAGCAGGCTAGTGAGTAGTGATGGGCTGATGGTCTTTAGCAGGCTAGTGAGTAGTGATGGGCTGATGGTGCTTATGGTCTTTAGGCTAGTGAGTAGTGATGGGCTGATGGTCTTTAGCAGGCTAGTGAGTAGTGATGGGCTGATGGTCTTTAGCAGGCTAGTGAGTAGTGATGGGCTGATGGTCTTTAGCAGGCTAGTGAGTAGTGATGGGCTGATGGTCTTTAGCAGGCTAGTGAGTAGTGATGGGCTGATGGTCTTTAGCAGGAGTGAGTAGTGATGGGCTGATGGTCTTTAGCAGGCTAGTGAGTAGTGATGGGCTGATGGTCTTAGCAGGCTAGTGAGTAGTGATGGGCTGATGGTCTTTAGCAGGCTAGTGAGTAGTGATGGGCTGATGGTCTTTTTGCAACACCTGCTGCCTGGGTCTGGGTAAGAACACAACTGTCCACTGGCTGTGATTAAAAGAGACAGAGAGTGTTGGTCTCCCTCAATTCAATTTCAATTCAATTTAAGGGGCATTATTGGCATGGGAAACATATGTTTGTATCGCCAAAGCAATCGAAATAGATAAACAAAAGTGAAATAAACAATAAACAATAATATATTAACAGCAAGCTTTACAAGAATAAAGACATTTCAAATGTCATATTATGTATATACGTAGACAGTGTTGTAACGATGTGCAAACAGTTAAAGAAACAAAGGGGAAAATAAATAAATATAAATATAGGTTGTATTTACAATTGTGTTTTTTCTCTTCACTTGTTGCCCTTTTCTTGTCACAAATCATGCTGCTGTGATGGCACACAGTGGCATTTCACCCAATAGGATATGTGAGTAAATCAAAATTGATTTGTTTTCAAATTCTTTGTGGGTCTGTGTAATTTGAGGGAAATATGTGTCTCTAATATGGTCATACATTGGGCAGGAGGTTAGGGAAGTGCAGCTCAGGTTCCACTTCATTTTGTGGGCAGTGTGCACATAACCTGTCTTCTCTGAGAGACAGGTCTGCCTACGGTGGCCTTTCTCAATAGCAAGGCTATGCTCACTAAGTCTGTACATAGTCAAACATTTCCTTTTGTTTTTGGTCAGTCATGGCGGTCAGTTATTTTGCCACTGTGTACTCTCTGTTTAGGGCCAAAATGTATTTCTGTAATTCTTTCCAATGTGTCAAGTAATTATCTGTTTGTTTTCTCATGATTTGGTTGGGTCTAATTGTGTTGCTTTCCTGGGGGCTCTGTGGGGTGTGTTTGTGAACAGGGCCCCAGGACCAGCTTGCTCTCTCTCTGCTTAATTTCACTCTCTTTCTGTCTCACTCCATCTCTTACAAACACACACTACATATATCTCACACACACACACACACACTTTTTATATATCTCTAGACACACACATACTTTAGAAAACTCACTCTTTGTCTTGCTCACTCGCGACTTTGACACACACACACACACACACACACACACACACACACACACACACACACACACACACACACACACACACACACACACACACACACACACACACACACACACACACACACACACACACACACACACACACACACACACACACACACAACACACAGAGAGACAGGAAGACAGGGTGATTCGTCATGTCAGAGAAGCCCACAGTGCCGCCACAAAAAGGTGAGTTGGAGTTTGGGAAATGGCCAATGCACAAAGCCAACCCTGCCCCTTTCTGCCTCCTCTTGGCTGGGGCAGACACAGCCCCCAGCCCCCCTAACCCCTCATCCACGTTCTCCCAGCTCCCCAATACAGTACCTCAATCCCCAGCCCTAACCCTTAAGTCCTCTGGCCAGACAGTTATCCAGCCTCCTCCAAAAGATAGTACACGTCCCAAATGTCACCCTATTCCCTATGTAGCTCACTACTTTTGACCATGGCCCATAGAGGAAAAGGGTGCCATTTACGACGCATACAGAGACCACTCCTCAACTGCTCTGGCAGAGACATGTAGAATCTGCTCTAATCTCATCATGCTGCTATTCACAAAGACAGAAAGTGAAGAGAGACAGATCTCTACTCTTCGCCAGCGCAGCTGTCCCTACAAAGGCAGAAAGAAAAGAAAGACAGTCTCTTCCAAGTGTCTTCATCTCCCATCATTCTCTTTTTCCTCCATTTTTCAGTTCGCAGCTGTCTTTCGGGCACTACCTATACTGCATTTGGGTGGTCTAACTGTGGGTCTAGATTAGCCTTATATGAAGAGTTCTATATGATTGAGATAATGGTCGAAAGTGACCTTCCTTTCCTGTACCATGTTCCTGATCATTGAGGAGTAAAGAAATAAAGATTATACACCCTAGAAGCAAGGTGGACTGACTGGCCGAGCTACAGTGTCATTTAATTAAAGAGGTGGACAGATGAAACTGCCGTAAATGAGCCCTACTGATGAACACCTTTTTGTGCCTGTAATCTCCCCACACGTCACTAAGGGCCTGAGTGACATGCAGTTGGCAATGCAGACTGTTGAGTCAGGGGAAACTGCACTCATCTCCTGCCTGGTAAGAGACCTATCGTTGGGGGGGATGTCCAGAACCAGATTAAAATGAATGTATCAGTCTGTCTCTCACTTTTCAATGCACTCCTCTTCCCCAGTGACTTATCCTCCCTTCAGCAATATAGCTGATATATCTTAAAGGTGCATTATGCAGAAATCACTCCTCCATTTCCTGGTTGCTAAAATTCTAATAGTTCGCCTAATTAATATTTATGTGACAAAACAAGCAAGTATAGTGTAAAGAATTATTGTACCATTTAAACTGCTGTAAAATACATTTTCCATAACCAAAAACATGATATTTTCAGCTGTTTGAAGCTGGTGTACAAAACTGAAAGTAAAAAGATGCAAAAACTTGCTTTAAATGGGAATGACAGATCTATAATGCAAACTTCTACTGTATGTGAATTTGGTTGGGTTGCACAAAAGTTACATATTGCAGCTTTAACAAATACATTTTGAACAAGGACAGAACATGCAAGATGAAATGGTTTAATATGTTCAACAGCTCACCTCTCATCCATCTTTTCCCTGGGTAGACCTAACAGAGGGAGATATATATCTAGCCACACACACACATGATTTGTCACCATCTCTCGGCACAGACAAGCCTGGACTAATGGACACACACTCTGTGTGTGCTAAACATATTAGACCCATGAGAGAGAGAGAAGCAAAGGGACAGAAGAGAGGGGAAATGATACAGAAGAAGAGAGGATAAAAGAGAGAACAATAGAGAGAAGGAGATAGAGGAACACAAGATAGAGTGAAAGATACAGTGAGAAAGGTGAAAGGTCATATAGAGAGGAAGAGGGAAGTGACACAGAGAGACATTTATGAGAGCTAATACAGTGAGGGCTAGAGACGTGAATTGAGAGAGAGCGAGAGTCAGAAATCAGCTCAATATAATTGAAGAATCCTTAGTCTAACCACTTCTGGGAAAATCGGAAAACTTTAAACATACAACACAAATTAATTATCTATCCAAAATTGAGATATTTTTGGCTCTATAACAAAGAACACACAGCAAAAACAATTACATGATCAAATACAAATCTTAGAATCTGTAATGAATAGTCAGGGAGAAAAAGGTGTAGATTCATGTGCACACCGCGTCAGGTGTTTATTTTGCCTTCGCAGAATGCAGGAATCGTGGTCACAGGTAGGCAATGGTCATACACAAATAGGCAAACAGGCAGGTGAATCAAAATTAGGACTGAAGGCTATAACTGGTCATACACAGGTAGGCAAACAGGCAAGTGATTCAAAACTAGGACTGAAGACTATAAGTGGGTCTCACAAACGAGCTAGGAAAAGGTTTAGTAGAGTCAAAACGAACAAAACCTCACAAAGGCACAAACAGAATGAACTGAACTAGCCCAAGGACCATGCCTCAGGACTACCTGGAACCCTGACCTGTTCACCGGATGTGCTACCTGTCCCAGACCTGCTGTTTTCAACTCTCTAGAGACAGCAGGAGCGGTAGAGATACTCTGAATGATTGGCTATAAAAAGACAACTGACATTTACCTCTGAGGTACTGACCTGTTGTACCCTCTACAACCACTGTGATTATTTTTATTTGAACCTGCTGGTCATCTATGAATGTTTGAACACCTTGGCCTTGTTCTCTTATGATCTCCACCCAGCACAGCCAGAAGAGGACTGGCCACCCCTCATAGCCTGGTTCCTCTCTAGGTTTCTTTCTAGGTTCTGGCCTTTCTAGGGAGTTTTCCTGGCCACTGTGATTCTACACCTGCATTGCTTGCTGTTTGGGGTTTCAGGCTGGATTTCTGTACAGCATTTTGTGACATCATCTGATGTAAGAAGGGCTTTATAAATACATTTGATTGATTTATTGATTGATTGAAATAAGGAGCAGATGAGACCAGGTGAGCAACTAACACAGGTGAAATCAATTAACAAAAATGAAAGACAGGGCTACGTTCAAGAACACAATGAAACAGAACACAAGGTTGACTAAGAAAATAAATACAGAACCTTACAGAATCAACTATTAAAGACTACCAGAACCCACTGAATTCTCCAATTACCTTGAATGAACTACAGGACAAAATTAAAGCCCTCCAACCCAAAAAGGCCTGTGGTGTTGATGGTAT
Organism: Oncorhynchus masou masou; assembly: GCF_036934945.1. Classification (NCBI taxonomy): domain Eukaryota; kingdom Metazoa; phylum Chordata; class Actinopteri; order Salmoniformes; family Salmonidae; genus Oncorhynchus; species Oncorhynchus masou. The sequence continues at coordinate 46,741 of NW_027009105.1, read as the reverse complement.
CCTCAATGAAATGATAAATGAAAAAATAATTCCAATTGGCTATACTAAAACTCTTTAACATCATCCTTAGCTCTGGCATCATCCCCAATATTTGGAACCAAGGACTGATAACCCCAATCCACAAAAGTGGATACAAATTTGATCCAAATAACTACCGTGGGATATGCGTCAACAGCAACCTTGGGAAAATCCTCTGCATTATCATTAACAGCAGACTCATACATTTCCTCAGTGAAAACAACGTACTGAGCAAATGTCAAATTGGCTTTACCAGATTATCGTACAACAGACCACGTATTCACCCTGCAAACCTGAATTGACAAACAAACCAAAACAACGGCAAAGTATTCTCATGCTTTGTTGATTTCAAAATGGCCTTCGACTCAATTTGTCAAGAGGGTCTGCTATACACATTGATGGAAAGTGGTCTTGGGGGAAAAACATAACATCCAAGATTATAAAATCCATGTACACAAACAACAAGTGTACAGCAAAAAAACACATACATTTCTTCCAACAGGGTAGTGGGGTGATACAGGGATGTATTTTAAGCCCCACCCTCTTCAATATATATATATATACATATATATATATATATATATATATATATATATATATATATATATACATATATATTCAACATATATATATATATCAATGAATTGGCGAGGGCACTAGAACAGTCTGCAGCACCCGGCCTCACCCTACTAGAATCTGAAGTCATCCATCCCCAACCAAGGAGGGCCTACAGCAGCACCTAGATCTTCTGCACAGATTCTGTCAGACCTGGGCCCTGACAGACCTGGGCCCTGACAGTAAATCTCAGTGAGACCAAAATAATGGTGTTCCAAAAACGGTCCAGTCGCCAGGACCACAAATATAAATTCAATCTAGACACCGTTGCCCTAGAACACACAAAAAACTGTTCATACCTTAGGCTGAACATAAACGCCATAGGTAACTTCCACAAAGCTGTGAACGATCTGAGAGGCAATGCAAGAAGGGCATTCTATGCCATCAAAAGGAACATAAAATTCCATACCATTTAGGATCTGGCTAAAAAATAATTGAATCAGTTATAGAACCCATTGCCCTTTATGGTTGTGAGGTCTGGGGTCTGCTCACCAAACAAGCAAACCCGATTTTGATAAACTCCCACATCTACTGGATGAAATACCAAAGTGTGCCATCACAGCAGCAAGATTTGTGACCTGTTGCCTCAAGAAAAGGCAACACATTTTCCAAAAAGTAGTAGCATTAGTCACGTAAACACAGAAATAGACAAATGGCACATTGGATTCCTAATTTTAAAAATAAGTGGTGCCTTTCTTATCGAGGAGATGAAGTAAAATAAGGTACTCCCATAAACGTTACATACAAATCTGAGTAGTGAAGAACAAACACCATTGTAAATACAACCCATATTTATGTTTGTTTATTTTCCCTTTTATACTTTAACCATTTGCACATTGTTGCAACACTGTATATATTCATAATATGACATATGTAGTGTCTTAATTATTTTGTAACTTTTATGAGTGTAATGTTAAGTGTTGATTATTATTGTAAATTTCATTTTTGCATATTATCTACTTCACTTATTGGCATGTTTCCCATGCCAATAAAGCCCCTAGAATTGTATTGAATTGAGAGAGACACAGAGAGAGACACAGAGAGAGCGAGACAGGGAGAGATGTTATCGGTCTCTCTGTAGTGTGTCTGCGTGTGTGTGTGATGAATAAGCTGGTCACTGGATCGCAGAGATTTTATTTTTATTTACCTTTATTTATCCAGGCAAGTCAGTTAAGAACAAATTCTTATTTTCAATGACGGCCTAGGAACAGTGGGTTAACTGCCTGTTCAGGGGCAGAACGACAGATTTGTACCTTGGCAGCTCGGGGGGTTGAACTTGCAACCTTTCGGTTACTACTCCCACGCTTCAACCACTAGGCTACCCTGCTACCCTGCCACCCCTAGATGTGACTAGAGGCTCATCATCCAAGACTAGATGTCTGAATGCATTCCCACTCTCATGAGGGACAGAAGGGCTAAATGTGCATGATCATTCATTACACACCTAAGCAAATCAAATCAAATTGTATTGGTCACATACATATGGTTAGCAGATGTTAATGCGAGTGTAACGAAATGCTTGTGCTTCAAGTTTCAGCCATGCAGTAATATCTAACAAGTAATCTAACAATTTCACAACAACTACCTTAAACACACAAGTGTAAAGGAACGAATAAGAATATGTACGTATAAATATATGGATGAGCTATGGCCGAACGGCATAGGCAAGATGCAGTAGATGGTATAGAGTACAGTATATACATATGAGATGAGTAATGTAGGGTATGTAAACATGATATAAAATGGCATTGTTTAAAGTGAGTAGTGATACGTTTATCCAATATTTAATTATTAATGTGGCTGGAGATTTGAGTCAGCAGCTACTCAATGTTGGCAGCAGCCACTCAATGTTAGTGATGGCTGTTTAACTTCTTATGGGCAGGTAGCATCCCACCTGGCCAACATCTGGTGAAATTGCAGAGCGCGAAGTTCAAACTATAGAATTATAAATATTTAACCTTCATAAAATCCCAAGTGTAATACATGAAAATAAAGCATAACTTCTTGTTAATCCAGCCGCTGTGTCAGATTTCAAAAAGGCTTTACGATTATCTGAGGACAGCGCCCCGCATACAAAAGCATGAAAAACATATTTCAACCAGGAAGGTGCCACGAAAGTAAGAAATAGCGATATAATAAATGCCTTGACTTTGATGATCTTCTTCTGTTGGCACTCCAAACGGTCCCAAATACATCACAAATGGTCCTTTTGTTGGATAATGTCCTTCTTTAAATCCATAAAAACTCTGTTTAGCTGGCACGCTTCAGTCAATTATCCATCCAGTTTCCCTCCATCAAAATGCATACAAAATTAATCCCAATCGTTACTACAAAACCTTTCCAAACAAGTCAAACAACGTTTATAATCAAACTTTAGGTACCCTAATACGTAAATAAACAATACAATTTAAGACGGAGAATAATTATTGTCTTTACCAGAGAAAAAATACCAAAGAACACACTCTTGTTCACACGCTTGGAAACACTACAGCCAAAATGGGAGCCACCTAGAAAAACTACAATTTCTGGCTCATTTTTCAAAAACCAGAATGAAACTCTTTCTAAAGACTGTTGACTTCTAGTGGAAGCCCTAGGAACTGCATTCTGGGAGGAATTTGCCTTACAATAAAAGTGACAGCCATTGAAAACAGTGGTAGGCTGAATTGTTTGTTTTTTGGATGGTTTGTCCTCGGAGTTTTGACTGCCATATCAGTTCTGTTATACTCACAGACATAGTTTTAACAGTTTTAGAAACTTTAGAGTGTTTTCTATCCAAATCGACCAATTACATACATATCCTAACATCTGAGCCGGAGTAGCAGGCAGTTTACTTTGGGCACACTTTTCATCCGGACGTGAAAATACTGCCCCCTACCCAAGATAGGTTAACAGTCTGATGGCCTTGAGATAGAAGCTGTTTTTTCAGTCTCTCAGTCCCAGCTTTGATGCACCTGTACTGACCTTGCCTTCTGGATGATAGTGGGGTAAACAGGCAGTGGCTCGTATAGTTGTTGTCCTTGATGATCTTTTTGGCCTTCCTGTGACATTCGGTGGTATAGGTGTCCTGGAGGGCAGGTAGTTTACCCCCAGTGATGCATTGTGCAGACCTCACTACCCTCTGGAGAGCCTTAGGGTTGTGGGAGGAGCAGTTGCCATATCAAGCGGTGATACAGCCCGACAGGATGCTCTCAATTGTGCATCTGTAAATGTTTGTGAGTGTTTTCGTGACAAGCCACATTTCTTCAGCCCCTGAGATTGAACAGGTGCTGTTGCACCTTCTTCATCACGCTGTCTGTGTAGGTGGACCATTTCAGTTTGTCCGTAATGTGTACGGCGAGGAACTTAAAACTTTTCCACCTTCTCCACTACTGTCCCGTCGATGTGGATAGGGGTGCTCCTATGCGGTTTCCTGAAGTCCACGATCATCTCCTTTGTTTTGTTGACGTTGAGAGTGAGGTTATTTTTTCTGACACCACGCTCTGAGAGCCCTCCCTCCTCCTGTAGGCCGTCTCATCGTTTTTGGTAAGCCTACCACTGTAGTGTCGTCCGCAAATTTGATAATTGAGTTGGGGGCGTGTATGGCCACGCAGTCATGGGTGCTCAGGGAGTACAGTAGAGGGCGTAGAACACATCTTTTTGGGGTTACCTTAGCTTTCTTGGGAACAGGAACAATGGTGGCCCTCTTGAAGCATGTGGGAATAGCAGACTGGGATAAGGATTGATTGAATATGTGCGTAAACACACCAGTCAGCTGGTCTGTGCAGGGCTCTGAGGACTCAGATAGGGATGCTGTCTGGGCCGGCTTGCCTTACACATTTAAATGTTTTACTCACGTTGGCTGTGGTGATGGAGAGCCCACAGGTTTTGTTAGTGGGCTGTGTCAGTGGCACTGTACTGTCCTGAAAGCGAGCAAATAAGTTGTTTAGTTCGTCTGGGAGCATGACGTTGGTGTCTGCGACGGGGCTGGTTTTCTTTTTGTAGTCCGTGATTGACTGTAGACCCTCGACACACCTCTCATGTCTGAGCCGTTGATTTGTGACTCTACTTTGTCTTTATACTGACGCTTAGCTTGTTTGATTGCCTTGCGGAGGGAATAGTTACACTGTTTGTATTCAGTCATGTTTCGATTCGCCTTGCCATGATTAAAAGCAGTGGTTCGCACTTTCAGTGTTGCACGAATGCTGCCATCAATCAACAGTTTCTGGTTGGGGAAGGTTTTAATATTCACTGTGGGTACAACATCACCGATGCACTTGCTAATAAACTCGCTCACCCGAATCAGCGTATACATCAATGTTGTTGTCTGAGGCTATCTGGAACATGTCCCAGTCCACGTGATTGAAGCAATCTTGAAGTGTGGAATCAGATTGGTCGGACCAGCATTGAACAGTCCTGAGCACAGGTGTTGCCTGTTTTAGTTTCTGTCTATAGGCGGTGAGCAAAATTTTTTAGTCTTGGTCAGATTTGCCAAAGGTGGGTGAGGGGAGGGCTTTGTATGCATCACGGAAGTTAGAGTAGCTATGATCCAGAATGTTGCCAGCTCGGGTCGAGCATTCGATATGCTGATAAAATTTAGGGAGCCTTGTTTTCACATTAAGCTTTGTTAAAATCCCCAGCTACAATAAATGCATCCTCAGGACATGTGGTTTCCAGTTTACATAGAATCCAATGAAATACTTTCAGGGACGTCGAGGTGTCTGCTTGGGGGGATATACACGGCTGTGATTATAATCGGAGAGAATTCTTATGGTAGATAATGTGGTCGGCATTTGATTGTAAAGAATTCTAGGTCAGGTGAAACAAAAGGACTTGAGTTCGTGTATGTTGTTATGATCACACCCAGACTTGTTAATCATAAGGCATACACCCCGCCCTTCTTCTTACCAGAGGGATGTTTGTTTTTGTCGGTACGATGCGTGAAGAAACCGGGTGGCTGTACCGATTCTGATAACGTATCCTGAGTGAGCCATGTTTCCGTGAAACAGAGAATGTTACAATCTCTGATGTCTCTCTGGAAGGCATTCCATACTCTTACCTAACCATAACTTTAAGCCAAATCTTAACCTAAAAACCTAACCTTAATGCTAAACCTAAACCTAAACCTAACTCCTAACCCTAAACCTAAAATGAAACCTAGTTCCTAACCCTAAGGCCTTAACATAATTCTAATTCAATCCTAACCCTAACCTTAACCCTAAACCCCCTAGAAATAGAATTTGACCTTGTGGGGACAAACAAAATGTCCCCAGTAGGTCAGTTAAAAAAAAGTTTATTATCCAAAACATGCAATATACTTGTGGTGAAGCCAGTCAACAACTGCACCTTACCAGCCATCCAACAGACTCCAATTCAGAGCGACATACAGAAGCATCCAGGGTCAATACCCTGCTCAAGGGCATGTCGACATATCTCTCACAAGGCCCAAAACAGGGACCTGAACCCTCCAACATCCCCACAGTCCCCAAGAGTTGTCCCTCAACTTTCCGAGACACCTCCCACCCCCCCCAAGAAAATAATACAAAAATATATAAATTCCATTCCCCACCCCGAAGAACCCCCCCCCCCCAATACACCAACAACCAAGAAAACGAATTAAAGACAAAAAAAGAAAAAGTCGAAGGAAACGATGTAATCAATTGGTTGTACTCTTGGATGAAGCATACCTTCCCATACAATTCTGATAACTCCATGAAATACATAACTCTACCATTCCAATTTACAATATCATTTAAGAACTAAATACCCTTTTCAAACATCTTTCCCATAAATACCGATATTTTATCAACCAGTACATTTGAGTTCAGCCATAATATTTGTTCTATCTTTTCAGGGGATGAAATTGAAATTGTAGCCAGCTCTGCAATGCTGGTTTGAAAAATAGAGATACTTTGAAAAAAGTATAACTTTCAATTAATTGAAAATGAGACATGGCAATCTGAACAAAAGGCAAAAAAAACATTTTTTAAAAATGGATGAGCTTTTCTTAGCAATCTACTTAAGAACCATTTAGGGTTCAAGTAAGACTTTTGAATAAGTGAAGCTTTCAGAGAGATGTTTAGTGCATTTGTGTTTAATAATCTCAACCCACCTCATTTATATTCATTATATAGATAGGCACACTTTATTTTGTCTGGTTTAGCGTCCCAGATAAAGCGAAATATGTTTTGCTTATATGATTTGAAAAACTAATCATCAGGAGTAGGCAGCACCATAAGTAAGTGAGTAAACTGAGATATGACTAAGCAGTTAATCAGGGAACATTTTCCATAAATAGACAGGTATTTACTTTTCCATGGTGGCAGGATCTTGTCTATTTTTACAAGTTTTCTATTGAAATTCATTGTGGAGATCTCATTTATATATTTTGTGATATGAAAACCAAGTATGTCTACATCACCGTCAGCTCATTTTGTAGGTAAACTGCAAGGTAATGTAAAAGTTGTATTTTTTAAAGATCCAATATGTAATATTGTACACTTTTCATAATTAGGTTTTAGTCCAGAAAGTGCATAAAAATGATTGAGATCTTCAATGAGACATTGTAGGGATCTCGCTTGCGTTTCTAATCCTCTAGTATTGTTATTGGATCTGATTTGATTTTAAAATCTAGCACTTCTTAGGCCATAACGAATAGACATGGTGACAGTGGACACCCATGTTTAACTCCTCTTGACAATTAAAAACTTTCTGAGAAGTAGCCACTATTTACTATTTTAAACCTGGGGTTGCTATACATGACCTTTTCCCATTTTATAAAAGAATCACCGAATTTAAAAAATTCAGGCATTTATAAATAAAATCCAGTCTTACTTTATCAAAGGCCTTTTCAAAATCTGTTAAAAATACCAGGCCTGGCTTCTTAGATGTTTCATGATGTTTTATTATTTCTAGTAGTTATCATATATTATCTCCAATGTATTGTCCACGTAAAAAACCTGTCTGATCAGGATGAACAATACCTGGTAAACCTTTTTAATTCTGAGTGATATGCATTTCACTAGTATTTTTGCATCACACCATTGAAGTGTAAGAGGCCTCCAGTGTTTTAGATAGACTGGATCTTTATATTTGTCATCTGGGTCTTGTTTTAATAATAGAGAAATCAGACCTTCCTGCTGAGTACCTGACAGATGACCATTTCTATAGGAGTAGTTAAAACAAGCTGACATTGGAACTTTTAGTATATCAAAAAAGGCTTGGTATAACTATACCAGTATGCCATCAAGCCCTGGGGTTTTCCAGACTGAAAGGATTTAATAGCCAAACTTTTGTTTGTTTACTATTCTTGCGTGACTTCTGGTCCCCACAGGAATAGTTAAACAGTTCCACACACACACACACACACACACACACACACACACACACACACACACACACACACACACACACACACACACACACACACACACACACACACACACACACACACACACACACACACACACACACACACACACACACACACACCATTGACAGTGAGCCAGACCCATCTATCTCAATTCTTACATGTGTGTGTGTGTGTGTGTGTGTGAGAGTGATTCCCTCTCACATCTGATTGTACCATAATCACATTGACACACAGTCAGACAGAAAGATGTACACCCTCTCCTCTCCTCTCCTCTCCTCTCCTCTCCTCTCCCTCTCCTCTCCTCTCCTCTCCTCTCCTCTCCTCTCCCTCTCTACACTCTCACCCTTCTCCTCTCCTCTCACACCCTTCTCCTTTCTCTCACCACCTCACTCATTTTTTCATTTCTTTCTCCATACTTACACTTCATCTCCTCCCTGCTCCTTACACCCTCTTTTACACAGCCTTATCCTCCATCCTCCTCTCTCTTTCTGCCTCCTCTCTCCTCCTCTATCACCCTATCTCCCATGGAGAAATAAACACATCATCATGTCTGAGTGCAGATCACATTACCTGTGTTAATGTAGCCAATAACCACAGCACCCACTGTGTGTGTGTGTGTGTGTGTGTGTGTGTGTGTGTGTGTGTGTGCATGCATGCTTGTACAGGCCTACCAGCTGCCTTAGGTCTCCAGTGATCTATACAGCTCTCTCACATATTGATCAATGTCTCTATCTCAGAGAACACACACACACACACACTCTGTCAAGAAGAATCCTTCATATCGGAAAACATCTGATCAGGCAGTTATGGTTGAGTTTTCTAGAGAGGATTGAGATACAAAGAAAGACCTTAGAGAAAGAATAACATTTGATTGACGCTACAGATTGTTATTAAGCTGGCTACAAGTCTACATTTTTGGTGGTGTCAGAATCCATAGTTGCTCAAACAAAGTATTCTCTGATAGTCAATTCCTCCTTCTTTATCGTCATGCTGCCATCAGGTCACAGCTAAGTCCCCACTGTGTACAGTGCTGGACATTCAAACAAGAGGAACAGCAGGCTGGGCCCATCCAGGGTATCGCCTGAGGACACAGCCCCCTGCTGGGCCAGAGGGACACAGTGGCTGCCTGTGTTTCCAAACATGGGCCTCTCAACACCCAGACGTCAGGCCTTCAGTATAATCTAGGCCAAACAGGGGGGCCCTCACACTTACCTCATAACGCACACACACACACACATACGCACACACACACACACACACACACACACACACACACACACACACACACACACACACACACACACACACACACACACACACACACACACACACACACACACACACACACACACACACACACACACACACACTATTTAACCCCACAGTGACCAGACCAAACAGAGAGAGAAGGGAAGGAGTGATGGGAAGAAGAGTAAGAAAAGGGGGAGTTAGAAAGACAGATGGGGGGAGTGAAAGTTAGGACTAAGGAGTGATAAGAAGCATGTGCATGTGTGTGTGTGTGAGAGAGAGAGAGAGAGAGAGAGAGAGAGAGAGAGAGAGAGAGAGAGAGAGAGAGAAGGAAGGAGAGAGAGCACCTAGCTCTGCTGTTGGTCAACTAGAAGCACACTGTAGAGCGCAGAATCAAATAAAAAATAGAAATGTGAGAGTTGGAGAGAGAGATATTTAGCCTAGTTCCACAAAGACTGAATTAAAAGAGTCCTAAGAGGGTAGGCACAGCATGTCAGAGAACTGTCAGAGAACAGTGTGCGCCATCTAGTGGTATGCAGTGAAATATCATGGAGCCCTGTGAATTCACAACTGTTTTGCTATTGTTCTGGAAAGGTCTTCTGAAGATGTGAACTAAGAAAATATTAGTTTGGATTCTGTAAGAGGTGTAATGGTAGGTAAATCTAGATCTGAGTACTGTATTTGCATTTGATAGTCAGACAAAAATAAAAATAAATAGCAACATAGCCAACAAGAAGTGACCATTTGTATGCCTCTGTTATCCCTACTCCTTTAAACAACTGAAAGAGGAGGAGAGAGCCAGAGAGGGCAATTTGTGAGCTATTGAAAGGCTTGTGACCAGAAAAGCCACTGAGGTGGTAAAGACCCCTCTATCTAAGTTGATAGCTTCTGGATCAGCTGACGCCATTAAGCTGAAATGAACCGTGAAGAGCCATGAAGCCGTGCGCTCTCCATAATTAAACCGCTTATTGATTACCACAGCGTGCCATGTGTGTGTGCTTTCTTTGTGTTTTTATGTGAAGAATCATAGAGAGAGAACAATATACATGATCTATCACTGGAATCATAGAGAGAGAGAACAATATGTATGATCTATCACTGGAATCATAGAGCGAACAATATACATGATCTATCACTGGAATCATAGAGAGAACAATATATATGGTCTATCACTGGAATCATAGAGAGAACAATATACATGATCTATCACTGGAATCATAGAGAGAGAGCAATATATATGATCTATCACTGGAATCATAGAGAGAACAATATATATGATCTATCACTGGAATCATAGAGAGAACAATATATATGGTCTATCACTGGAATCATAGAGCGAACAATATATATGATCTATCACTGGAATCATAGAGAGAACAATATATATGGTCTATCACTGGAATCATAGAGCGAACAATATACATGATCTATCACTGGAATCATAGAGATAGAACAATATATATGGTCTATCACTGGAATCATAGAGAGAACAATATATATGATCTATCACTGGAATCATAGAGAGAACAATATATATGGTCTATCACTGGAATCATAGAGAGAACAATATATATGGTCTATCACTGGAATCATAGAGAGAACAATATATATGGTCTATCACTGGAATCATAGAGATAGAACAATATATATGATCTATCACTGGAATCATAGAGCGAACAATATACATGATCTATCACTGGAATCATAGAACAATATATGGTCTATCACTGGAATCAATATATATGGTCTATCACTGGAATCATAGAGAGAACAATATATATGGTCTATCACTGGAATCATAGAGATAGAACAATATATATGGTCTATCACTGGAATCATAGAGATAGAACAATATATATGGTCTATCACTGGAATCATAGAGAGAACAATATATCTGGTCTATCACTGGAATCATAGAGATAGAACAATATATATGATCTATCACTGGAATCATAGAGAGAACAATATACATGATCTATCACTGGAATCATAGAGATAGAACAATATATATGGTCTATCACTGGAATCATAGAGAGAACAATATATATGATCTATCACTGGAATCATAGAGAGAACAATATATATGATCTATCACTGGAATCATAGAGAGAACAATATATGATCTATCACTGGAATCATAGAGAGAACAATATATATGATCTATCACTGGAATCATAGAGAGAGCAATATATATGGTCTATCACAGGAATCATAGAGAGAGAGCAATATATATGGTCTATCACTGGAATCATAGAGAGAGAGCAATATATGGTCTATCACAGGAATCATAGAGAGAGGAGAGCAATATATATGGTCTATCACTGGAATCATAGAGAGAGAGCAATATATATGGTCTATCACTGGAATCAGGTCATTTTGTGCTGTCAGAAGTGTTCAGGTTTGGAGCGATGTTTTGATTTGTCACAATGGAGACACACGACACAGATCGATACACAGACCTCTCAAGGATTGATCGGTGAAGACTATGTTCTCTGTCCTCTGGCCGGCTGTCATCTTTCTACAGTGTCTCCTCTATTCATAAATACTAGATATGGTGCCCTCTCTCTCTCTCTCTCTCTCAACAATTGATTCCCTTTCAAAATCATATTTTCCCTAATCCAAACTCTAAACCTAACCCTAACTCATAACACTAATTCTAACCCTAACCCTAAAATCTAAGCCTAAAATAGTATTTTTACAAGTGAGAACAGGCAAAATGTCCTCAATCCTCTGAATTTTTGTTGGTTTACTATTTTTGTATAGTAAAATGTGTACAAACACACACGCACGCACGTACGCACGCACACAAACACACAAACATATACACACAGCCAATGCACCTGACACCAACTATGAAGCCTGACCAAAATATTGATTTAAATCATATAATTAAGTGATAATGCCCAAGAAGCTGGTGTTTGGAGTATATATTGGCAGGGTGTTGTTAGGCCGAGATCTAAGTCAGGCCCCATAGCTGGTGTCAGGTGCATGGGCTGTGTGTATACGTATGTGCGTGTGTGTGTTAACAACATATTCCATTAATGATTGACATACGTTCATTATAAACATTATTTTGATTACAGTTTTTCCAACTGCTTACACACAAAATCTTTTCATGTCACACGATTTTTTTTTTTTTTTAAACCTCTCACTCAAAGTGCAAAACTACACACCAAATATCCAAAACCATAAGCTATTTCTCAGCCTTTGACTCAATTGTCAATTGCATAATTCAAAATACTACACACAATTATCTACCTAAAACGCAAAAATCAAAAGGAAGTGACTTGCTTTCCTTTTCCAAACACAACCAATCAAAATGCTACACTTATTCACCAGGTCACACACACACTAATCACATGTGCAAACATTAATAGCTTAACTGATCACTAACCAATGACTGCTTTACTGTAGTATAGGCCTATAAATAGGTCAAAGATCAGATGACCTGTTTTGAACAATGGATACTAACAATGGACAGAGAGCAAGAGGAGTAGGAGGGAGAGGAAGAGGACGAGGGCAAAGAAGAGAAGGAAGGAGAGCCATCTCTGATGAGATTAGGGCAACACTTGTTGATCATGTGATCAACCACGGTTTGACCATGAGAGAGCTGGACTGAGAGTCCAGCCCATCTTGAGTCGATTTACAGTGGCGTCCATAATTCGAACCTACAGAAATGAGAACAGGTATGCAACTATCTAATGACTATTTTAGCATTACAGTAATGTACTGTAAAATACGTACGACTGCATAGTATTGCATAAACATTTGTGACTCTAAGCCATCCATTTACTGCACTGCATTGAATGAATGAGGTTGGTCATCATGCTGTACTACATTGAATGAATGAGGTTGGATATCAAGCTGTACTACATTGAATGAATGAGGTTGGTTATCATGCTGTACTACATTGAATGAATGAGGTTGGTTTTCATGCTGTACTACATTGAATGAATGAGGTTGGTTATCATGCTGTACTACATTGAATGAATGAGGTTGGTTATCATGCTGTACTACATTGTTTTGTACATTGTTTACAGTTCCTATGCTGAACACATACTGTGTTTGAATTCTGTACAGAGTGGAAAGGCAAAGACATCATGGAGGACGAGGACACTTGTTTACAGATGTACAACAGACTGCAATTATAAATATGGTTTTGGCCAACAATTTAATTAGGATTCGAGAGATAAGAGAGCATATCTTGAATAATGACACCATATTTAACAACATCAATGGTGTTAGCCTGTCGACCATACAAAGCATTCCTCCAATGGCACCGAGCAACGATGAAACAACTTCACAAGGTACCATTGGAGAGAAACTCTGACAGAATCAAGAATATGCGACATGACTTTGTAGAGGTATGTATGCAACACTAAATCCAGTACTTCAGACATACCATATTTACTCATCTGTATATCCTTTTGTCTGTTACAGAGAGTATTGGAGCTGGATGCCCATGGAATTCACCATGAATTTATTTATGTGGATGAGGTTGGCTTCAACCTCACCAAAACCAGGCGCCACAGAAGAAATGTAATAGGACAGAGGGCAATTACCAATGTCCCCGGACAGTGTGGGGGTAATATAACTATGTGTGCTGCCATCCCTCAAAACGGGTCCTCCATCACAATGCCACACTGGGTCCGTACAACACCGGCCATATGCTCACTTTTCTGGATGCAATTTACACAATGGTGGTGGTGGTTTGTGGTTTTATGGGACAATGTTAGTTTTCAACAGGCTGTTCTGGTCCAAAACTGGTTTGCCACCCATCCACAATTTGTACTTTTGTACCTACCCCCATATTCCCCTTTTCTAAATCCCATAGAGGAATTCTTCTAAGCCTGGCGCTGGAAAGTGCATGATCGCCAACCCTATGCCCGCTGCCGCTTCTCCAGGCAATGGAGGGGAGCATGTAGGGACATAAAGGTTGCCTCTTTCCAAGTTGCTAGGAGATACTTCCCTCAGTGTTCGGCAAGAGAGAACGTATCCTGTGATGTGGATGAAGTATTGTGGCCAGACTCAGGCCGGAGAAGAGATGCAGCGTAGCTTAGCACTGCTGACTGCCCCCTCCCTACCAATTCCTGGACTGCCCCCCGGGACCCCACACAATTGTATGTTCTTTGCTGTATTCTAAAGAATATACTTTTGGTTTACATATGTTTATGGTTTTGTTGTATGCTACTGTATACAACAGTAATGTTGGCCTAATAAATATGTTCTGTTTCTACATTGCATTGGTGTTTACAGTGTACTTGTTACCCCTCTCAGCAGATTACTTTCACTGTAGAACATTGTATTGAAATGTAGATATAAGCCTATGAAAGACCAAGAGCTTTAGATTTAGAACAACAGTGTTTACATGGTATATCCAGAAATGTACTATTATGAAAGCAGTGTTTGCCATTTGATGCAAATGCTTCATTCTGACATTTGTTTATGGCATTTTGAATGCAGTGATACATTTGAAGGAGATGTGAAGCATTTTTGTGTGTGCAGTTTGAGAATTTGTGTAGAGTTTTGAAAAAAAGGAGACCATTGTGAAAACTTGTGTAAGCAGTTGGAAAAAACTGAAATTTGATTCATACTATTTCATCCTTCCTAAATTATAGTCCCAAAATAAATCTGGGGTTGCTACCCAAGCCGGCTGTGGTTAGTTCCATTGGTTTCGGTTACTAGAGGCGACCCAGTCGTTCAGTCTTTTTGTTCTGTATCTATGGATGCGACCCAGTTGATCATTCTAAATGTTCCGTTGCCAGCCTTATCCCTTGTTGCTTGCTAGATGGCCAACTACGGCTAACTTACAGTCACGTCAAACAGTGCAGACAGAATAACAGCAAAGTTGCTGCATCTGTTTAAGCTGTTTTTCTAGTGACATTTATTTGGATACATCCATAACAATGAGCTAATGATGCACGATTTCACCTGGAATAGAAAATGTGCTCCCTCGTCAGGACACTGTTGTTCAGAGGAGCGAGCCAACAACACAGCTAACACAATAACAATAACTGAAGCTGGACAGACTGCAAACTAGCTGCTTCATTTCATTTGACCTTTTTTTCAATTGACATTTCTTGTCAGAGGGACATACCAGCAAGGTATATACACATCTCCGCTGTTGAAAAATAAATGTTAAATAAAAAATAAATGTGAGATAATGTTTGATGCTTTTTATAATGGAGATCAAGTTCATAAATTGCCTGTCTGGGCTGATGAGACAGTGAATTGAGCAGTCAGATGGAACAGAGTAAATAGGCATTTTAAAGTCATAGATTCAGCCAGTGGTAACTTGTGGAATAGACACCGGCTGGGATGCGGTTTAAACCAATCAGCATTCAGGATTAGTCCCATCCGTTGTATAAATAAAAATATACACCATCCAGCAGACATTTTATCCAAAGCGACTTACAGTCATGCGTGCATACATTATAAGTATGGGTGGTCCCAGAATCAGACACACTATCTTGGCAGTGCAAGAACCATGCTCTACAAACTTTCAGTCAAAGTTAAATCATCTCAGATAGTACACTACACATATTATTAATGAAATAGATATGGATGGTTTTACCACAATACTTCACAGCCAATGTTCATTGCCTTTACAAATCTGCCCAGGCCTCAGGCACCTGAAACAATCTAAGCCAATATTCTCTATTTCTCACAACTTCATACACTCATCAATAAAATAAAACAGTGATCACCTCTATAAGGGAATAGGGTAGAAGGCTCAAATATTGGCTGCCCAGTCTACCAAGGTGCTATATTACCTTATGCATGAGGCACAGGTCAATGTTCTACTGATTAGAGCCAGACACACTGGCTCTCAGGGATCATTAGCTATTCACCAGGCATCCAGGCGATGTGTGTGTTGTGTGTCAAAGAGGTGAGGCAGTGGTGTGTTTAGGGCCAGAAACCAGGCAGCAGGCTGTGGGCTGGTGAATAACAGACAGATCTGTTGAATCTCAGAACAGACAGACAGACAATCATCTCTCCATCTTACGCTGCCTTTCTAGCCACTAATCATATCTCCCTCTGCACCTGATAAAGGCCAGACAGACAGAGAGACATGCAGAGATGGGAGAATGAAGAGGGGATTCAGAGAGGGATAAAGAGATAAAGAGATACAATACAGATGGACAGAGAACAAGCAAGAGAGAAAAGGAGAAAGAACATCCAGAGAGTAAGGAGACAACATTGATCATCAGGGTGTTGTCAGTCTGCCCTTGAGTTTTCACAACAGTACTATTGGTAACAACAGCAAATTAAGCTAACAGCATAACAGGTTTCAAAATGTTCTTCAGAAATGAAAACTCCTAGACAGTCCAGAGCCACCAAAATATGACTCTAAAGTTAGTCTAGGAGATTTCATTTCTAAAGAACCTACTCCATCTCTCTCCTACTTTCTCTGCTTTCTCAACCTCCCTCTCCCTCCCCCTCTCACTCCCCTCCTCCTCTCTCTCCCATTCTCACCCTCCCTCTCCCCCTCCCCCTCTCACTCCTCTCCCTCTCCCGTTCCCCCTCTCACTCTCCCTCTCCTGCCTGCCAGCCTTGCTGTCTCCCTGCCTGTCTGTCTCCCCACCCTCCTGTCTGCCCACCCTCTCCTGCCTGCCTGCCCGTCCTCCTGCCTACTCACCCTCCTGTCTCCTGTCTCCCCACCTCCTGTCTGCCCGCCCTCCTGCCTGTCCGTCATCCTGCCCTCTCACCCTCCTGTTTCCTGTCTCCCCCGCCCTCCTGCCTGCCCACTCTCCTGTCTCCCCGCCATCCTGCCTGCCAGCCTTCCTGTCTCCCAGCGTCTGTCTGCCCATCCTCCTGCCTGCCAACCCCTGTCTCCCCACCCTCCTGTTTGCCCACCCTCCTGCCCTCTCCTGTCTCCCCTGCCGGTCTGTCTCCCCCACCCTCCTCTGCCCGCCCTCCATCTGCCCACCCTCCTGCCTCTCCCCACCCTCCGGCCTGCTAACCCCTGTCCGCCCCACCCTGTCTCCTGTCCACCCTCCTGTTTGCCCACCCTCCTGCCTGCCCACCCTCATGTCTGCTCACCTGTCTCCCCACCCTCCTGCCTGCTAACTCTCTATCTGTCTGCTGCCACCCTCCTGCCTGCCTGCCCACTCTCCTGCCTGCCCACCACTCCTGCCTGCCCCACCCTCCTATCTGCCCACCCCTCATGTCTGCTCACCCTCCCCTGCCTGCTCCCACTCTCCTGCCTGCCAACCCTCCTGCCTGTCCTGCCTGCCCACCCTCATGTCTCCTCACCTGTCTCCCCACCCTCCTGCCTGCTAACTCTCCTGTCTGCCCACCCTCATGTCTGCTCACCTGTCTCCCACCTCTGTGCATTGTTCTATCTCTGCCATGTTTGTTTTGCTGCCCTGTTTAAGGTCGTCTCTCATCCCCGCTCCCAGATCGATGGCGGTTGAGGATATAAGAGGCAATATTGATTGTAATTTCCTGCAACGCTCATTCCACCGCCTTCTTATCACCAATCTAATTTCTATCTGCCACGCTGTCAGCAATACAACAACCACACCGCCAAAAAGAACCAGGGAATAACCAATAAATTAATAACAAATACCAATACATGAATAATCAAATGAATTAATAACCCAATAAATGAATAATCCTAGTAAGGCATTCTAACTCCATAAGATAAGCAGGGTAGAGAGTTGATCATGACTCTCAATGTGTATGTGTTTGTGTGTGTGATGGAGAGTTGATAATGACTCTCAAGGTGTATGTGTTTGTGTGTGATGAAGAGTTGATCATGACTCTCAAGGTGTATGTTTATGTGTGTGATGGAGAGTTGATCATGACTCTTAAGCTGTATGTTTTGTGTGTGATGGAGAGTTGATCATGACTATGAAGCTGTGTGTGTTTGTGTGTGATGGAGAGTTGATCATGACTCTCAAGCTGTATGTGTTTGTGTGTGTGATGGAGAGTTGATAATGACTCTCAAGGTGTATGTGTTTGTGTGTGATGGAGAGTTGATACTGACTCTCAAGGTGTATGTGTTTGTGTGTGTGTGATGGAGAGTTGATCATGACTCTCAAGGTGTATGTGTTTGTGTGTGTGTGATGGAGAGTTGATAATGACTCTCAAGGTGTATGTGTTTGTGTGTGATGGAGAGTTGATAATGACTCTCAAGGTGTATGTGTTTGTGTGTGTGATGGAGAGTTGATAATGACCCTCAAGGTGTATGTGTTTGTGTGTGATGGAGAGTTGATAATGACTCTCAAGGTGTATGTGTTTTTCTCTCAAGGTGTATGTGTTTGTGTGTGATGGAGAGTTGATAACTCTCAAGACTGACTCTCAAGGTGTATGTGTTTGTGTGTGTGATGGAAGTTGATAATGGATGATGGAGAGTTGATAATGACTCTCAAGGTGTATGTGTTTGTGTGTGTGATGGAGAGTTGATAATGACCCTCAAGGTGTATGTGTTTGTGTGTGATGGAGAGTTGATAGCCTCTCAAGGTGTAAGTCCTCACTAAGGATAGTAAAACAAGGAACATTTGGACAAGTGGGGACATTTCACCAGCCACCACAAGGAAAAGGGATATTTAGGCTTAGGGTTAGGTGTAGAGTAAGGTTAGAATTAGCGTTAGGGTTAGACGTTAGTAGTTAAGGTTTTGTTCCCACAAAGATTGTAAAACAGCAGGTGCGAGTCTGATCTAAATAATAGATTGCTTGTGATTTAGGCTTTTGTGTCGCTGGAGAGTTGATGCTACTAAAGGGAGAAGAAGGAGACTAATAACTGGGATGTGTTTAGCCGTATTCCACAAGGGATAAGATCGGTGTTTACTCCTCATATCAGACAAGCATTAGAGGTCTGGTTGAGCCTA
The DNA here is from genome assembly GCF_036934945.1 of Oncorhynchus masou masou. NCBI lineage: Eukaryota > Metazoa > Chordata > Actinopteri > Salmoniformes > Salmonidae > Oncorhynchus > Oncorhynchus masou. The sequence continues at coordinate 27,676 of NW_027009105.1, read as the reverse complement.
CAAATGTGATGATCATCTCTTTTCTCCAGTTATTTTCCTCCCTCCTTACTATACCTCTCATTATTGCCCTCTATCTCTCTACCCTTCTTCATCCCTCTCCTTCTGCTTCCACCTCATTCACTGTCATCCTCAGACAGAAACTCAGACTGGCACTAAGTACTTCCTTCCTGAGTGGTTATACTGCTGTGTAAAAGTGTGAATATTTTACTTTTCTCTCTCTCTCTCTCTCTCTCTCTTTCTCTCTCTTCTTCTCTCTCTCTCTCTCTCTCTCTCTCTCTCTCTCTTCTCTCTCTCTCTCTCTCTCTCTCTAGTGTTGTATTAAAGTGGATATGTGGCCTCACTTTAAGAGTCCAATCTCAACAAGTACTGCTGCCATGCCCTCTTGGCCAGAGTAAAAACACATCCGCTGTGTGTCACAGAGAAACCCTATGCCACACAACTAGACTCAATTGCAATTTAACTGGTCTGAGCTAAGGACATAATGACATTAACATTAACTGCATTGTATGGGACAAGGACGGACAGAGTGCAGCTATTGTAACTATACAGATCCCATTACCAGTGGTGCTGATGTCTCTCTCTCTCTCTCTCTCTCTCTCTCTCTCTCTCTCTCTCTCTCTCTCTCTCTCTCTCTCTCTCTCTCTCTCTCTCTATCTCTCTCTCTCCCTATCTCTCTCCCTGTCCCTCTCTCTCTCTCTCTCGCTCTCTATCCCTATCGCTCTCTCTCTCTCCCTACCTCTCTCTCCCTCCCTGGCTGGGTAAGCAATAGATGATGTTGAGAAAAACAATGGTTGTGTTTGAAATGGCACCCTATGCATGAAGTGCACTACTTTTGACCAGGGCCCCTCGGGTGGACTAAATGATCAGCTTTGTTGAGATAATATGATGTATAAAATCTGTGCTACTGTCACCCACCCAGAACCGCTGAAAACCTCACTCTATTTCTCCACTTCAGGGAGAAACAATTTGATGTCAAACAATTTGACATTGAAGTTAAAGAAAGCTGCTTTACAAATTTACATGATTTTGCTTATCGTTACTTCGGACAAAATCAAGTCATCAATATTATTGTAATGCTTTTTGTATAAAGAATCTTACATGTGAGGAAATTCAACATTTGAAAATAATCATTCAACAGTTTGACAGCCTAACTATCAGTTGACTCGTGTGTGTGTGTGTGTGTGTGTGTGTGTGTGTGTGTGTGTGTGTGTGTGTGTGTGTGTGTGTGTGTGTGTGTGTGTTGATGCCCTTGTGGTGAGGGGTCTTTTTGGGATGATCATCCGTTCATAGTGAACTCTCATATTTTCCACTCTAAGCCATGACAGAGTGACTCTACTAGCCACAGAGTGGGTGACAAGCCAAAGGCTGGGCGTGAGAGGGGTGTGGAGGAAGAAGAGGAGGAAGAGGAAAGAGGGGGGCTTTCAGACCTAAAGGTGTGGGTGGGACTTCCTCTACCTATAAAGTCAGGGCTAGGAGATAGCCTATCAGTCAAAACAGCACATTAAGACTTCTAACCCTAAAAACTTTCAAATCTGATCACTTTCACCAGCTGAAGATGAGGTTGAGTCTGATGTTCTGCACTTGGCTCTGTGTAGCCTCATGGATGGCCGGGTCTATGCAAGTGAGTACTTACCTATAGTTCTATGAGTGAAAGTGTGTGTGTCTGTGTGTACGTATGTATTATGTACCTGTGAGTAAACTAGTAATGTGTAACCATAATAGATTATTCTCTTTTCTCTCCGCTGTATAGATGTTGGACCCATCAAGAGCTGTTGTCTTCAGCTGTCACAGACACGTGTCCACCCTAGTAACGTAGTGGACTACACCGTACAAACTACGGTGCTGTGTCCCATCGACGCTATAGTGTCAGTCCCCTACAATAATATTTCCTACACTGTCATTTTACACCGTAAAGATTAGGATGTGTCCAACGATGTTATTGTGGGTATCCTACACTATACAGACCCACTGGTTTCCTCCACTACCAATGTCTTCACAAGGAAATGACAAAATAAATAAAAATGACCTCATTGAAGTGGAAAAGATTGACATCTTGATCTATTCCAGGTTACACACCATAGGCAGGAAGAGGATCTGCGCTGACCCAGGAAGTGATTGGGTGAGGAAGGCCGTGGGAAAGGTGGATGAAGCCAAAATGATCAAGAGAGAGGAGGAGGAGGGAAAGGAGAGAGAGACAGTGACCAAGGGACCGGCAGTGCCACACAAACATGGAAAAGGACAACAGAAGGGAGGCAAACAGGGAAAGGAGGGAAGAGGGGAGGAAAGAGAAAGGGAAGAGGGGAGGAAAGAGAAATGGAAGAGGGGAGGAAAGAGAAATGGAAGAGGGGAGGAAAGAGAAATGGAAGAGGGGAGGAAAGAGAAATGGAAGAGGGGAGGAAAGAGAAATGGAAGAGGGGAGGAAAGAGAAATGGAAGAGGGGAGGAAAGAGAAATGGAAGAGGGGAGGAAAGATAAATGGAAGAGGGGAGGAAAGAGAAATGGAAGAGGGTGCAAGAGAACTGGTAGACTAACTGAGAACCTTGATGTTAGGTCGAAAAGGTGGACTTCAGCATCTAGGAGACGATCACAATGAGATCAAAGCAGTATGGTGACAAGGACGTCTACCTATGATGGAATGTTGTTTGTGCAATTTTATCTATGACAATTTTTTATTTTCAATGTGGATACAAAGTTGTTTTTGTCACTGATAAATGGGACCAATGCTAATTAAGTTGAACAATATTACTGTTTAGTGAAAAATGTACTGGAGGCTAGTTTAAGCAAGAATCCTTAGTTTCTACATACATTTTGGACTAAATTAATGATATATATTCATACATTCTTTATAAATATAACTTATAAAAGCTTATAAATGCTTTTAAGTAAAAATAGGGTAGACATTGTTCATGTAAATGACTATTGTAGTTGGAAACGGCTCATTTTTAATGGAAAATCTACATAGGTTATAGCTACATTAGTAAGAATTTCTACATTAGCCCATTATCAGCAACGATCACTCCTGTGTTCTAAAGGCACATTGTGTTAGCTAATCCAAGTTTATCATTTTAAAAGGCTAATTGATCATTAGAAAACCCTTTTGCAATTATGTTAGCACAGCTGAAAACTGTTGTTCTGATTAAATAAGCAATAAAACAGGCCTTCTTTAGACTAGTTGAGTATCTGGAGCATCAGCATTTGCTGGTTTGATTACAGGCTCAAAAACAAAGACCTTCCTTCTGAAACTCGTCAGTCTATTCTTGTTCTGAGAAATGAAGGCTATTCCATGTGAGAAATTGCCAAGAAACTGATGATCTGGTACAACGCTGTGTACTACCTTGTTCACAGAATAGCGCAAACTGGCTCTAACCAGAATAGAAAGAGGAGTGGAGGCCCCGGTGCACAACTGAGCAAGAGGACAAGTACATTAGAGTGTCAAGCTTGAGAAACAGATGCCTCACAAGACCTCAACTGGCAGCTTCATTAAACAGTACTCGCAAAACACGAGTCTCAACGTCAACAGTGAAGAGGCGACTCTGGGATGCTGGCCTTCTAGGCAGTTCCTTTGTCCAGTGTCTGTGTTCTTTTGCCCATCTTCATCTTTTATTTTTGTTGGCCAGTCTGAGATATGGCTTTTTCTTTGCAACTCTCCCTAGAAAGCCATCATCCCGGATACTCGGATTAGCTAACACAACGTGCCATTGGAACACAGGAGTGATGGTTGCTGATACTGGGCCTCTGTACGCCTATGTAGATATCCATAAAAAATCTGCTGTTTCCAGCTACAATAGTCATTTACAACAATAACAATGTCTACACTGTATTCTGATCAATTTGATGTTAGTTTAATGGACAATTTGTTCGCTTTTCTTTCAATAACAAGGACATTTCAGAGTAACGCCAAACTTTTGAAGGGTAGTGTCCATACAGACATACATACACATACCATTATACACCCATATACATACATAAACATTCATACATATACACATATATACATATATACATACATACATATATGCATACATACATACATACATACATACATACATACATACATACATACATACATACATACATACATACATACATACATACATACATACATACATACATACATACATACATATACATACACAGACACTTCTTTTTAGAATATACCTTTATTATTCCCCACCAACCCAACCACCCCTCCCCCAATAGGAGTAAACTCATAAACAATAACACTTAGGCTTCTTCAGACACAATCTATTTCACAACAGTTATATTTTGTTTGTATTTAGTCCTGGCTTTCTTCTATTTTTGATTCTAACATGTATTGACTCAGTGGTGTGAACACTTATGTAAATGTTACTTCTGTATTTTCTTTTAATACATTAGCAAAAAAATCCCAAAACAAGTTTTCACTTTGTCATTATTGGGTATTGTGTGAAGATGGGTGAGAATTTAAAAAATATGATACATTTTGAATTCAGGCTGTAACGCAACAAACATTTGAATAAGTCAAGGGCTATGAATAATTTCTAAAGGCACTGTATCTACTCGTTTGTTCTCAGGAAAACAAAACAAATACATAGAAATACATACTTTTTGTGCCAAACACGATATGCAAGATCAAGACAGCCTGACACAATAAAACTTTTTCTGTCAGAAGCATTTTTCATGAATAATTAACTAGGCCTACAGTCTTCAAAAAAAGGTGCTGTACAGAACATAAAGGGGTCTTCGCTGTCTCCAAAGGATAACCCTTTGACAAACTCTTCTTGGTTTTTTGCTTCCAAGTAGAACCGTTTGGGTTCCATGTAGAACCTCTGTGGAAAGGGTTCTACATGGAACCCAAAACAGTTCTACCTGGAAGCAAAATGGTTTTACCTGGAACCAAAAAGGGTTCTCCTAAGGGGACAGCCGAAGAACCCATTTGGAACAATTCTTTCTAAAAGTGTACCTGGGCAAATGATGGAAGATGGCTAATACATTAAGCAATGATAATAACACAGGGCCCGTGAGAGAATGTGTGCAGCTGTGGTTCCAGCCACAGATCTCTGTCTTAAATGTAGATAGAGCCTAGCTGATGTGACACAGGAAATGTTTGCTTCCTTTCAAACTTGTTCTCTGCTTTCTTAATAACCACTGAGGTGCTTATAGTTTGTTTTCTTTTTATTGCTGCCTCTGTCTCTGTTGATGATCCCTCAGTCATGACCTTACTTTTTATTGCTGCCTCTGTCTCTGTTGATGATCCCTCGGTCATGACCTTACTTTTTATTGCTGCCTCTGTCTCTGTTGATGATCCCTCGGTCATGACCTTACTTTTTATTGCTGCCTCTGTCTCTGTTGATGATCCCTCGGTCATGACCTTACTTTTTATTGCTGCCTCTGTCTCTGTTGGTGATCCCTCGGTCATGACCTTTCTTCTTATTGCTGCCTCTGTCTCTGTTGATGATCCCTCGGTCATGACCTTTCTTCTTATTGCTGCCTCTGTCTCTGTTGATGATCCCTCGGTCATGACCTTTCTTCTTATTGCTGCCTCTGTCTCTGTTGATGATCCTCGGTCATGACCTTTCTTCTTATTGCTGCCTCTGTCTCTGTTGGTGATCCCTCGGTCATGACCTTTCTTCTTATTGCTGCCTCTGTCTCTGTTGATGATCCCTCGGTCATGACCTTTCTTCTTATTGCTGCCTCTGTCTCTGTTGATGATCCTCGGTCATGACCTTTCTTCTTATTGCTGCCTCTGTCTCTGTTGATGATCCCTCGGTCATGACCTTTCTTCTTATTGCTGCCTCTGTCTCTGTTGATGATCCCTCGGTCATGACCTTTCTTCTTATTGCTGCCTCTGTCTCTGTTGATGATCCCTCGGTCATGACCTTTCTTCTTATTGCTGCCTCTGTCTCTGTTGGTGATCCCTCGGTCATGACCTTTCTTCTTATTGCTGCCTCTGTCTCTGTTGATGATCCCTCGGTCATGACCTTTCTTCTTATTGCTGCCTCTGTCTCTGTTGATGATCCTCGGTCATGACCTTTCTTTTTAGTAATATCTAACAATTCCCCACAACTACCTATTACACACAAATCTAACAAGTAATCTAACAATTCCCCACCAACTACCTAGTACACAAAATCTAAAGGGATGAATGAAAATATGTACATATAAATATATGGATGAGCGATGGCCGAGCGGCATAGGCAAGGTGCAATTTATATAAAAATACAGTATATACGTGTGATATGAGTAAAGTAAGATATGTAAACATTATTAAAGTGGCATTATTTAAAGTGGCATTATTTAAAGTGGCATTGTTTAAAGTGACGAGTGATCCATTTATTAAAGTGTCCAGTGATTGGGTCTCAGTGAAGGCAGCAGCCTCTGAGTTAGTGATGTCTATTTAACAGTCTGATAGCCTTGAGATAGAAGCTGTTTTTCAGTCTCTTTGTCCCAGCTTTGATGGACCTGTACTGACCTCTCCTTCTGGATGATAGTGGTGTGAACAGGCAGTGGCTCGGGTGGTTGTTGTCCTTGATGATCTTTTTGGCCTTCCTGTGATAACGGGTGTTGTAGGTGTCATGGAGGGCAGGTAGTTCGCCCCCGGTGATGCTGTGTGCCGACCGCACCACCTTCTGGAAAGCCTTGGGGTTGAGGGCGGACCAGTTTCCATACCAGGATGCTCTCGATTGTGCATCTGTAAAAGTTTGTCAGGGTTTTGGGTGACAGGCCAAATTTCTTCAGCCTCCTGAGGTTGAAGAGGCACTGTTACGCTTTCTTCACTGCACTGTCTGCGTGGGTGGACCATTTCAGTTTGTCCGTGATGTGTACGCCCAGGAACTTAAAACATTCCACCTTCTCCACTGCTGTCCCTTCGATGTGGATAGGGGGTGGGTGCTCCCTCTGCTGTTTCCTGAAGTCCACGATCATCTCCTTTGTTTTGTTGACATTGAGTGAGAGGTTGTTTTCCGGACACCACACTCCGAGTGCCCTCACCACCTGTCTTCACCACACTCCGAGTGCCCTCACCACCTGTCTTCACCACACTCCGAGTGCCCTCACCACCTGTCTTCACCACACTCCGAGTGCCCTCATCACCTGTCTTCACCACACTCCGAGTGCCCTCACCACCTGTCTTCACCACACTCCGAGTGCCCTCACCACCTGTCTTCACCACACTCCGAGTGCCCTCACCACCTGTCTTCACCACACTCCGAGTGCCCTCACCACCTGTCTTCACCACACTACGAGTGCCCTCACCTCCTGTCTTCACCACACTCCGAGTGCCCTCACCTCCTGTCTTCACCACACTCCGAGTGCCCTCACCACCTGTCTTCACCACACTCCGAGTGCCCTCACCACCTGTCTTCACCACACTCCGAGTGCCCTCACCACCTGTCTTCACCACACCCGAGTGCCCTCACCACCTGTCTTCACCACACTACGAGTGCCCTCACCTCCTGTCTTCACCACACTCCGAGTGCCCTCACCACCTGTCTTCACCACACTCTGAGTGCCCTCACCACCTGTCTTCGCCATGGTAGTTGATACATTGAGCGAGAGGTTGTTTTCCGGACACCGCACTCTGAGTGCCCTCACCACCTGCCTTCACCACACTCTGAGTGCCCTCACCACCTGTCTTCACCACACTCCGAGTGCCCTCACCACCAGTCTTCACCACGGTAGTTGATACATTTAGTGGGAGCATCTGATTCTGACACTGTGGTGGGGAAAGGAACATTAGTAGGAGTCCTAACCTATCCTGTTCTGACTGACAGACCACAGAGAACTTCTACCTCGCTTCCTACTGAACCACACGCACGCACACACACCCTCACTGACACAAACACGTGTGACACGAATTCCAAGTTTAACACACTGATAAAAAGCTCCCGGAGTTCCTGGATTCCAATAAGAATTACTCATCACTTTGTAAGCCATTATAATGTGACTTGCAGGCTTGATGTGGCCTGTAAACCAGGAGTCTTCACCTGTCTTCACCACACTACGAGTTTTCTCACCTCCTGTCTTCACCACACTCCGAGTGCCCTCACCACCTGTCTTCACCACACTCCGAGTGCCCTCACCACCTGTCTTCACCACACTCCGAGTGCCCTCACCACCTGTCTTCACCACACTACGAGTGCCCTCACCTCCTGTCTTCACCACACTCCGAGTGCCCTCACCTCCTGTCTTCACCACACTCCGAGTGCCCTCACCACCTGTCTTCACCACACTCCGAGTGCCCTCACCACCTGTCTTCACCACACTATGAGTGCCCTCACCTCCTGTCTTCACCACACTCCGAGTGCCCTCTCCACCTGTCTTCACCACACTCCGAGTGCCCTCACCACCTGTCTTCACCACACTCCGAGTGCCCTCACCACCTGTCTTCACCACACTACGAGTGCCCTCACCTCCTGTCTTCACCACACTCCGAGTGCCCTCACCACCTGTCTTCACCACACTCCGAGTGCCCTCACCACCTGTCTTCACCACACTCCGAGTGCCCTCACCACCTGTCTTCACCACACTCCGAGTGCCCTCACCACCTGTCTTCACCACACTCCGAGTGCCCTCACCACCTGTCTTCCCCACACTCCGAGTGCCCTCACCTCCTGTCTTCACCACACTACGAGTGCCCTCACCACCTGTCTTCACCACACTCCGAGTGCCCTCACCACCTGTCTTCACCACACTACGAGTGCCCTCACCTCCTGTCTTCACCACACTCTGAGTGCCCTCACCACCTGTCTTCACCACACTCCGAGTGCCCTCACCACCTGTCTTCACCACACTCCGAGTGCCCTCACCTCCTGTCTTCACCACACTCCGAGTGCCCTCACCACCTGTCCTCACCACACTCCGAGTGCCCTCACCACCTGTCTTCACCACACTATGAGTGCCCTCACCTCCTGTCTTCACCACACTCCGAGTGCCCTCACCACCTGTCTTCACCACACTATGAGTGCCCTCACCACCTGTCTTCACCACACTACGAGTGCCCTCACCTCCTGTCTTCACCACATTGAGTGCCCTCACCACCTGTCTTCACCACACTCCGAGTGCCCTCACCACCTGTCTTCACCACACTCCGAGTGCCCTCACCACCTGTCTTCACCACACTCCGAGTGCCCTCACCACCTGTCTTCACCACACTCCGAGTGCCCTCACCTCCTGTCTTCACCACACTCCGAGTGCCCTCACCTCCTGTCTTCACCACACTCCGAGTGCCCTCACCTCCTGTCTTCACCACACTCCGAGTGCCCTCACCACCTGTCTTCACCACACTCCGAGTGCCCTCACCACCTGTCTTCACCACACTATGAGTGCCCTCACCTCCTGTCTTCACCACACTCCGAGTGCCCTCACCACCTGTCTTCACCACACTCCGAGTGCCCTCACCACCTGTCTTCACCACACTCCGAGTGCCCTCACCACCTGTCTTCACCACACTACGAGTGCCCTCACCTCCTGTCTTCACCACACTCCGAGTGCCCTCACCACCTGTCTTCACCACACTCCGAGTGCCCTCACCACCTGTCTTCACCACACTCCGAGTGCCCTCACCACCTGTCTTCACCACACTACGAGTTTCCTCACCTCCTGTCTTCACCACACTCTGAGTGCCCTCACCACCTGTCTTCACCACACTCCGAGTGCCCTCACCACCTGTCTTCACCACACTCCGAGTGCCCTCACCACCTGTCTTCACCACACTCCGAGTGCCCTCACCACCTGTCTTCACCACACTACGAGTGCCCTCACCTCCTGTCTTCACCACACTACGAGTGCCCTCACCTCCTGTCTTCACCACACTCCGAGTGCCCTCACCACCTGTCTTCCCCACACCCGAGTGCCCTCACCTCCTGTCTTCACCACACTACGAGTGCCCTCACCACCTGTCTTCACCACACTCCGAGTGCCCTCACCACCTGTCTTCACCACACTACGAGTGCCCTCACCTCCTGTCTTCACCACACTCTGAGTGCCCTCACCACCTGTCTTCACCACACTCCGAGTGCCCTCACCACCTGTCTTCACCACACTCCGAGTGCCCTCACCTCCTGTCTTCACCACACTCCGAGTGCCCTCACCACCTGTCCTCACCACACTCCGAGTGCCCTCACCACCTGTCTTCACCACACTATGAGTGCCCTCACCTCCTGTCTTCACCACACTCCGAGTGCCCTCACCACCTGTCTTCACCACACTACGAGTGCCCTCACCACCTGTCTTCACCACACTACGAGTGCCCTCACCTCCTGTCTTCACCACATTGAGTGCCCTCACCACCTGTCTTCACCACACTCCGAGTGCCCTCACCACCTGTCTTCACCACACTCCGAGTGCCCTCACCACCTGTCTTCACCACACTCCGAGTGCCCTCACCACCTGTCTTCACCACACTCCGAGTGCCCTCACCACCTGTCTTCACCACACTACGAGTGCCCTCACCACCTGTCTTCACCACACTCAGAGTGCCCTCACCACCTGTCTTCACCACACTCTGAGTGCCCTCACCACCTGTCTTCGCCATGGTAGTTGATACATTGAGCGAGAGGTTGTTTTCCGGACACCGCACTCTGAGTGCCCTCACCACCTGCCTTCACCACACTCTGAGTGCCCTCACCACCTGTCTTCACCACACTCCGAGTGCCCTCACCACCAGTCTTCACCACGGTAGTTGATACATTTAGTGGGAGCATCTGATTCTGACACTGTGGTGGGGAAAGGAACATTAGTAGGAGTCCTAACCTATCCTGTTCTGACTGACAGACCACAGAGAACTTCTACCTCGCTTCCTACTGAACCACACGCACGCACACACACCCTCACTGACACAAACACGTGTGACACGAATTCCAAGTTTAACACACTGATAAAAAGCTCCTGGAGTTCCTGGATTCCAATAAGAATTACTCATCACTTTGTAAGCCATTATAATGTGACTTGCAGGCTTGATGTGGCCTGTAAACCAGGAGTTTCAGATCACTGAATTAGGTTGTAAGTACGCCCTCAAAGAAAGGCCTTATGATGTATGTAATGTATAGTTTCAAGTTTCAATGTTTATTCGCCACATGTACAGGATGCAACAGGTATAAAACAGTACAGATGAATTCTAACATAAAGAAAATATGCAAACAAGGTAGAATAAATTCTAAAGTTGAATTGTATGTTCACTAAACTGAAAATTCAGAAGTTGAGTGAACATACAATTGAACTTGAGAATGTATGTTGGTTCAGCTATATGCTCAAATGTTGAGCAAACTCTTAATCCTATTGCAGCCGGTTGCCTTATAAGTGTACGTTGAATCAACATACTGTATTTTGTTGTACAGTGCACTGTACTTGAATGCTATTTTGTTGCGCAAACTCACAATCCTACTGCAGCTGGTTGCCTTATAATTGTACGTTGTATCAACATACTGTATTATGTTGTACAGCGCACTGTTCACAGAGATTTCATCGGAGGTTATTCTTTGACTGACACCTTTTCCCTGTACTGGATACGAGACAGGCCTGGCACCCCAGTCACAGATGATGACGACAAAGCAGAACTAGAGATACAGGTACAGTAGCAACAAAGACTCAGAATCAGACAGACTCTCATCACTTCGGAGAACAGACAAGTCTCAAACAAACTCTCACCTAGAAAAAGCAATGAATTCAGTACAAATCATTGCTACCAGGGATGTAGTATCAACAAGTGATTGTTTTCTAAATCTCCCTCCAGAGTGAGTGGCTTAATTAATAATAAGAGTCAAAATGACGGTGCAGTTTACTTTAAGTGCCTTTCAAGACACCCAAGGAGGGTACACTGCATACAAGTGGCATTATACAATACAATAAATAATATGGTAATATTAGCTGATGCTTTTATCCAAAGAGACTCATAGTTAACACATACAGTACGTTAATGTACAGTTAATTCGGGAAGTATTCAGAACCCTAGACTTTTTCCACATTTTGTTACATTACAGCCTTATTCTAAAATTAAACATATATATCCTCCTCAATCTACACACAATACAGTTCATTTTTTATTTTTTTGCAAATGTTTTAAAAATAAAAAACTGAAATAGCTTCTTTACATAAGTATTCAGAGCCTTAGCTATGAGCTCGGGTATATCCTGTTTCCATTGACACCCTTGTGATGTTTCTACAACTTCATTGGAGTCCACCTGTGGTAAATTCAGTTGACTGGAAATAATTTGGAAAAGCACACAGCTGTTGATATAAGGTCCAACAGTTGTCAGAGCAAAAAACAAGCCATGATGTCGAAGGAATTGTCTGTAGAGCTCCGAGACAGGATTGTGTCGAGGCACAGATCTGGAGAAGGGTACCAAAACATGTCTGCAGCATTGAAGGATATCAAGAACACAGTGGCCTCAATTATTTTTAAATGGAAGAAGTTTTTAACCACCAATACTCTTCTTAGAGCTGGCCGCCTGGCCAAACTGACCAATCGGGGGAAAAGGGCCTTGGTCAGGGAGGTGACCAAGAGTACAATGGTCACTCTGATAGAGCTCATACCCAAGAAGACTCGAGGCTGTAATCGCTGCTAAAGGTATTTCAACAAAATACTGAAGAAAAGGTCTGAATACTTTTGTAAATTTAGTTATTTTTTTATTTTTATTTTATATATTTGATAACATTTCTAAATAGCTGTTTTTGCTTTGTCATAATGGGGTATTGTGTGTAGATTGATAAGGGGGCAATAAACATTTTAATCCATTTTAGAATAAGGCTGTGATGTAACAAAATGTGGAAAAAGTCAAGTGGTCTGAATACTTTCCGAATGCACTCTACATTTCACTATGTTGTGTGACTTACACACAACCATACACATAATAGTATTCCTACTGCACATAGTGATGTGACTTGTAATGGGGGTGTTAGTGGCTGTTCAGAGGGGAGGGGAAAACCTGCTGTGGCATGTAAGAACATCCACTATACATCAAACAGTCATATTAACTCCACAAAGGCCAATCACCCAAAACCCCCACGGTTAACAGAGATAGACCTATAACTACCTCTCCTCCCACATGTAGTAACCTATTTACAGATACGTGTTAGTAAGTACACCACATGCAACCGATCGCTCCACTGGAGCTCCTCCCACATGTAGTAACCTATTTACAGATACGTGTTAGTAAGTACACCACATGCAACCGATCGCTCCACTGGAGCTCCAACCACATGTAGTAACCTATTTACAGATACGTGTTAGTAAGTACACCACATGCAACCGATCGCTCCACTGGAGCTCCAACCACATGTAGTAACCTATTTACAGATACGTGTTAGTAAGTACACCACATGCAACCGATCGCTCCACTGGAGCTCCTCCCACATGTAGTAACCTATTTACAGATACGTGTTAGTAAGTACACCACATGCAACCGATCGCTCCACTGGAGCTCCAACCACATGTAGTAACCTATTTACAGATACGTGTTAGTAAGTACACCACATGCAACCGATCGCTCCACTGGAGCTCCTCCCACATGTAGTAACCTATTTACAGATACGTGTTAGTAAGTACACCACATGCAACCGATCGCTCCACTGGAGCTCTTCCCACATGTAGTGACCTATTTACAGATACGTGTTAGTAAGTACGCCACATGCAACCGATTGCTCCACTGGAGCTCCAACCACATGTAGTAACCTATTTACAGATACGTGTTAGTAAGTACACCACATGCAACCGATCGCTCCACTGGAGCTCCTCCCACATGTAGTAACCTATTTACAGATACGTGTTAGTAAGTACACCACATGCAACCGATCGCTCCACTGGAGCTCCTCCCACATGTAGTAACCTATTTACAGATACGTGTTAGTAAGTACACTACATGCAACCGATTGCTCCACTGGAGCTCCTCCCACATGTAGTAACCTATTTACAGATACGTGTTATTAAGTACACTACATGCTAACCGATTGCTCCACTGGAGCTCCAACCACGTGTAAGTGTACATGGTGATTTGGTGGAAACAGCATGCCGACTGTAATTATGTTATGTCCCCCATAGCTTTCCCTCTTCCACCCACTGACCAATTGTAGATTTTTCTGAACTGATGAGCAAGTACTTGAGAAACTTGTCCTGTTTCAAATTCTGTATAAAGTTCAGATTCAGAGTAAGGTTAAAGTTCAAGTTATGGGTTAAAAGCATTTGCGTAACATTTGCATCTATCCTTCTGTCCTTTGTAGCATGGCCAGATGTGATGTCCATTGAACTTATGGGTCTTGTGGGTCATCAGTGAGACAAGCAAAGCAAAGTGACTAATATACCTACAGCAGTCACATGTAGTAGCCAGCAGAAAATGTCACCTTCTGCTTTAATTTACTATTAAACTCAATGAATCAATAGAACTGGTTGTATTTACTTCGCTTTAATTTCACTAGGAGTTTTAAAGGACATCACATGATATTGTACAGTGCACATCCATTACTAATGTCTGGCAACCATCTGGGTGATGTTTGACAGCCGTTTTGCACAAGAACCATCACCAGATGGACAACAAATCAACCCTTACAAGGAAACATTATACATTATTTAGGCATACTGGCAAATAGTCAGCAAATTTAAGTGAATTTGGAAGTGAATAGAAGTGAATTTAATTGATTAATTGATAAATATATTAAGATACTCGGTAACACTTTATTTAGATAGTCCATCTGTAGATGCTCTATCATCAACATTTCAAATAGCTATTTACTAACCTTAACACTTATTCTAACCCTAAACTTAACCCTTACCTTTACCCTAACCCAAACCTTAACCCTTACCCTGACCTTTATTATAAACCTAACCATTACCCTAACTGTCACCTTAGCAAGCACTTGCTTATCAAAAGATTGTTTGTTGATAGTATGTCCATCTTAAACATCTACAGATGGACTTCCCAAATAAATTGTGACCAGATATTCATTAAAGTGACATAAATATTGTACATTGTAAATAAAAAATAAAATAAAACAACAGTGTTATAAGCACAGCATTTTGAGAATGTTCAAATATTCAAAGTCAATAGTCTAATTTACTATGAGGTAACTGGAACATTCTATGTTCTTCATTGTCTTGTGGAGAGAGTCGTTGGCCATTGAGATGCAATTTTGTGGTTGTGAGCAGAAAATGTTGTTTTGTGAGGGTTGTATTTTGCTGGTTGTGCGGCGGTGGTCGTAGTAGTAGTAGTTGATGTGATGTGATGTTCTTTCAGTGTGTGAGGCTTGTTCTTATTGTCCAGGTACTGCATGGTTTTCTTTGCCCAGGAGTTGGAAGGGTCAGAGCAGATACGTATGCCTTTCACTGTGACAAACCTGGGGACACACACACACACACACACACAATCAGAGACACACAATCAGGACTTTAACACGTTCCTTGTACTCGGTGCACCTGTATGTAATGCATTATGAACACATCATAGTGTCTTCTATCCCCCGTAGTGCATTTATAAAATGTTCACTGCTTGACTTGATTGAAACATTCACAGCAGCTCAAATAAACACCCATGAGAGGTTATAAGTACTTACGTCACTGCCTTGATGTTACACATGGCTGTGTCTTGTATGTAGTAGCGCTTGATCAGGTCACGACGCACCATAGTGCCTTTCATCGCTATACAGCACGGAGTTACTGCTCCACTGGCTAGAAGCCAGAGAAGAGTTTCATCATCATCATCATCATCATCATCATAATCCTCCATTTACATTGTAGTTAAAACACATTATTTTCAAGGATTTTAACATAATCATCGCCATTATCATCAATTTGAAATTGACTTCATATGCTAAAACAAACAGCATCTTAAGTGAAATCTGACACGATCTAATACAATGCATGATAAGAGAATACACGCACCATGAGAAGAAGTGGACATCAGTAGAGTTGTGCTGAAGAGGAGCAAGAGAGAGAGGAGGCTCATCATTCTGTCTGAATCGCTCACTCTGAGAGTTTGCAGATGTGTGACTTTCACCAGAACTGCAGCTCTTTTTAAGCCCACCAACACCACACACTCATACACAGAGAGACATGCCATACACAAATACTTTCCCACACTCAGACAGCATCAATATCTGGTTTCCTCCCACAGACCCCCCTAACAGTCTCCCCCACACTCACTCTCTCATCACTTATGACAGGACAGATTTCCATAGTGGTGGTGAGTGACATTCCTGTAGCAATAGATTTCTAGTTATACTGAGAGACTGGTTTAATGCATGTGCAGAAGGAAAAAACAGAGAGAAGTGCTGTTTTGGTAAGAAATGGCATGACAAATGCATGACTGTGTCTTAGTATTGGTGTTGGTAAGAGGGTTGAATGAAAGCCCCATGTACTATAGCATTTGAGGCTCAGCACAAGGTAAGGTGAGAACACAATTTTAGGAGGTGTCACACACCCAAATGGAAAATTGGGTTTGAGTGGGACGTTAAACAATTCACACCCCCAACTCTGACAAACGGAAAAGATTAAGGGAGATTTAATAGTGTACAGTAGTGGTGTTAGTTTCTACTGCGACAGATGACAAAAACTGAAACTTCACTCACTGTGTGGGTGTCAGTGACTTACCACAACCGTAAAACAAGATGTTAGAAGTTGCCAATTACATTTTCTCTTCATATCGTCAGTTTGCAGCAGTGAAAATGCATGTAATCAACTCAAATACACCCAAATACAGTATGCTACAATTGTAGGATCTTAATTTGAGCACTTTTGTTTCAGAGAATTTTTGCTGCACGGCAGGAAATGAAAACTTGTAGTGTATTCAATGTTTTAAAACTTCTTCAGGCTAGGGTCCTTTTTTCTGAATTTCCGACTGACTGACGTGCCCTAGGTAAACCGCCTGTTACATAGGCCCAGAAGCTAGGATATGCATATAATTGATACCATTGGATAGAAAACACTGACGTTTGTAGAAATGTTAAAATAATGTATGAGACTATAATACAATAGATATGGTAGGAGAAAATACAAAGAAAAACCAACCCGAATTGTTTTTTTTGAGACCCCATGCTCTTCTGATGGAACGTATAGGGTCATATCCAAATCCAGCTCCCAGATTGCAATACCTATGGATTCCACTCAATGTCAACAGTCTTTGTTCAAAGTTTCAGGCTTGTTTCTTCCCAAACAAGGAAACATTTGGAGTTTTAGTACTGTAAGTCAGAGTTGGAAATCAGTCTGTGCGTGCGCCACGAAGAGGACATGCTAATTTTGCTTTCCTATTGAACATACTTCTTTCCGTATGAAATATTATAGTTTAATTACATTTTAGGTTACCTGAGGATTGATTAGAAACATATGTTGACTTGTCTTAACAAAGTTTAGCGGTAGCTTTTTGGATTCCTTTCTCTGCGTGTTGAACGAGTGGATTACACAAATCAATGGCGGCAACTAAACTGACTTTTTGGAATATAAAAAAGGATTTTATCTAACAAAACGACCATACATGTTGTAGCTGGGACCCTTTGGATTGCAAATCAGAGGAAGATTTTCAAAAAGTAAGTGAATTTGAATCGCTATTTGTAATTTGATGACGCCTGTGCCGGTGGAAAAACATGTTGATATGGGACGCAGTCCACAAACAATCACATGGCATGCTTTCGCTGTAATGCTTTTAAGTACCTAATAGTTTAATATCCATAAGTTTATGATTATTTATTTGAATTGCGCGCCCTCCAATTTCACCGGGAGTTGTTGACAGGTGTCCGGCTGGCGGGACGCCTAGCCCCAAGAAGTGTTTTAAAATCCTTTTAAAAATGTCTAACTTGTTTTGCCATAACAAAACATTTAATAATTTTAATCCACATAATAATTAAAATCTCCTTTTGCTGCAGAATTATTTTCCGGCTATAGCAAACTGGCTCAAATGAAGAAACTATATCTGTACTGTTACAATATAAACCATTTACCAATAGCTAATTTACTATTTCATAATGGTTTATCAAATCAAAGTGTGTTTGTCACATGTGCCGAATACAAGAGGTGTAGACCTTACAGTGAAATGCTTACTTACAAGCAGTTGTAAGAAAATACCCCCCAAAAGTAAGAGATAAGAATAACAAATGATTACAGAGCAGCAGTAAATAACAATAGCGGGGCTATATACTGGGGGTACCGGTAGAGAGTCAATGTGTGTGGGCACGGGTGTCGAGGGAATTGAGGTAATATGTAAATGTAGGTAGAGTTATTAAAGTGACTGTGCATAGATAATAACAGAGAGGAGCAGCAGTGTTCTTTGGGGGGGGTCTTATGGCTTGGGGTAGCAGATATTTAGGAGCCTCTTGGACCTAGACTTGGAACCTTGCCATGCGGTAGCAGAGAGAACAGTCTATGGCTGGTGTCTGATAATTTTTAGGGCCTTCCTCTGACACAGCCTGGTATAGAGGTCCTGGATGGCAGGAAGCTTGGCCCCGGTGATGTACTGGGCCTTACGCACTACTAGTGCCTTGCAGTCGGAGGCCGAGCAGTTGCCATAACAGGCAGTGATGCAACCAGCCAGGATGTTCTCGATGGTGCAGCTGTAAAACCTTTTGAGGATCTGAGGGGAAATAGGTTTTGTCATGCTCTCTTCATGACTGTGTTGATGTGGTTGTTGGTGATGTAGACGCCAAGGAAGTTGAAGCTCTCAACCTGCTCCACTACAGCCCCATCGATGAGAATGAGGGTTTGCTCACTCATCCTTTGTCTTGGTCACATTGAGGGACAGGTTGTTGTCCTTGCACCACACAGTCAGGTCTCTGACCTCCTCCTATAGACTGTCTCATCATTGTTGGTGATAAGGCCTTCCACTGTTGTGTCATCAGCAAACTTAATGAGGGTGTTGGAGACGTGCCTTTGCCGTGCAGTCAAGAGTGAACAGGGAGTAAAGGAGGGGACTGAGCACATACCGCTAGGAGCCCCTGTTGAGGATCAGTTTGGTGGATGTGTTGTTACCTACCATTACCACTGAGGTCGGCCTGTCAGGAAGTCCAGGATCCAGATGCAGAGGGAGGGGTTTAGTCCCAGGGTCCTTAGCTTAGTGATGAGCTTGGAGGGCACTATGGTGTTGAACGCTGAGCTGTAGTCAATGAATAGCATTCTCACATAGGTGTTCCTTTTGTCCGGGTGTGTAAGGGCAGTGTGGACTGCAATAGAGATTGAATCATCTGTGGATATGTTGGAGTGGTATGTAAATTGGAGTGGGTCTAGGGTTTCTGGGATAATGGTGTTGATATAAGCCATGACCAGCCTTTCAAAGCATTTCATGGCTACAGATGTGATTTCTGCGGTCGGTAGTCATTTAGGCAGGTTACCTTAGTGTTCTTGGGCACAAGGACTATGGTGGTCTGCTTGAAACATGTTGGTATTACGAGGTTGAAAATGTCAGTGAAGACACTTGCCAGTTGGTCAGCGAATGCTCGGAGTACACTTCCTGACAATTTGTCTGGCCCTGAGGCCTTGTGAATGTTGACCTGTTTAAAAGGTCTTACTCACATCGGCTGCGGAGAGTGTGATCACAGTCGTCCAGAACAGTTGATGCTCTCATGCATGTTTCAGTGTTAATTGCCTCAAAGCGAGCATAGAAGTTATTTAGTTCGTCTGGTAGGCTCGTGTCACGTGGGCAGCTCTCGGCTGTGATTCCCTTGTAGTCTGTCATAGTTTGCAGGCCTTGCCACTTCCCACGAGCGTCGGAGCCTCTTTAGTACCATTCGATCTTAGTCCTGTATAGATGCTTTGCCTGTTTGATGGTTCGTCAGAGGGCAAAGCGGATTTATTATAAGCTTCCGGGATAGAGGCTCGCTCCTTGAAAGTGGCAGCTCTACCCTTTAGCTCCGTGCAAATGTTGCCTGTAATGAGTAATCTATAAGCGGACCTTAATGTTATGTTAGCAATATGTTGAGTTTGATTACATTCCAAGCTGTTCTGCAAGGGCTTTGATAAAAAATCTCCCCCACAGATTCTGTCTGGCCATATAGATTCTATGATGATAGGTCAACTGATGATGTTATGCACCACACTTTTAGAAAAAAAGGTGCTATCTAGAACCTGAAATGCTTCTTCGGCTGTCCCCATAGGAGAAAACTTTGAAGAACCCTTTTAAGTTCCATGTAGAATGCTTTTGGTTCTAGGTAGAACCCTTTTGGGTGCTATGTAGAACCCTTTCCACAGAGGGTTACACATGGAACCCAAAAGGGTTCTACCTGGAACCAAATAGGGTCCTACCTGGAACCAAAAAGGTTTCTCCTATGGGGATAGCCGAAGAACCTATTTGGAACCCTTTGTCTAAGAGTGCAAGGTGGCCAGGAAACTTTGAAAGAAAACCGACAGTGATAACTCTGGTCATAATATATATGAAAAATAAGATTATTACTAACCAGATGAATCATTGGTTATTATTAGAGATGTGTTTTGTGTTGCTGTGGGTTCTGAGGTAGGTTTTTATCTGACAAGTGATGTAGCTACTCATCTTGTCAGCCACAGGTTATGTAGACCTCTCTGCACACACACACACACACACATAAAGGATGGTGCTGCAGTGATACATTTTGTGTGTGTTTTTAAACTGATCCTAAAGTCTTTTGTACATAATGTATCCTCCATCATTTCATATGACCAAAAAAACAGTTTCTAGACATCAGAACAGTGATCAATAACATTGATTTGGATGACAATTTCTACTTCAACGAGTCGACAGCTCTGTACATTCTGCTAACTCCGTACCAGGCCCTAATCCATGGGATTTGAAGGAGGAAGAAACAGCACAAGCGAGACGGATAAGCCGGCAACCTGACGAAACTAAACTGGTGAGCAAGTAAACCACCTTTACCATACGTTCTATTGGCGAATCATTAGACAATAAACTGGACGAGCTCTGTTTGAGACTATCCTATCGAAGGGACCAGAAGAACTGTAATATTCTATGTTTCTGGCTGAATAAGGACATGGACCATATAAAATGTACAGTTTTTTCCATGCATAGTCAAGATCGGGAGGCAGCCTTGGGTAAGAAGGGGTAGGGGTGTGTCTCTTTATTAACAACAGCTGATGTGCAAATCTCTAATGTTAAGGAAGTCTCAATTTTTTCTGTCTAAGTTAGATTACCTCATGATAAGATGCAGACCATACTATTTAGGAAAGAGTTTTCATCTATACTTTTCATAGCTGTCTATTTACCTCCATAAACTGCTGCAGGCAGTAAGACTGCAATCAGTGAGCTATATAGCGCCAAAAGCAAACGCAGAAAATGCACATCCAGAAGCGACGCTTCTTGTGGCCAGTGATTTTAATGCGGTGAAACAGAAATATGTTTTACCTCATTTTTACTAGCATGTCACCTGTGCAACTAGATGCAACAAAACTCTAGATCAGCTTTACTCCACACACAGAAAATACATGGCTCTCCCTCACGCTCCCTTTGGCAAATCTGACCATAACTCGATCCTCTTGATTCCTGCTGACAAGCAAAATCTCAAACAGGAAGTACCAGTGACACGCTCAATACAGAAGTGGTCAGATGAAATGGATGCTAAGCTATGGTATGATTTCGCTAGCACATTAAATAACACTGTGGGGTTTACCACATCAATCACGTGCTTCATTAATAAGTGCATCAATAACATCGTACCAACAGTGACCGTACACACATTTCCCAACCCGAAGACATGGTTTACAGGGAAAATCCGCACTCAGCTAAAGGTTAGAGCTGCCGCTTTCAAGGAGCGGGAAACTAATCCGGACGCTTAAAAGGATTCCAGCTACAACTCCGACGAGCAATCCAAGAGGCAAAATGTCAATACAGGACTTAGATTGAATCCTACTATGCCGGCTCTAAAGCTCATTGGCTGTGGCAGGGCTTGCAAGATATCACGGATTACAAAGGGACACAGCTGCGAGCTGCCCAGTGACGCCAGCCCAACAGACAAGCTAAATGCCTGCTACGCATTTAGCAGGCAAAACTGAACCATGCATGAGAGCACCAGCTGTTCTGGACGACTGTGTTATATCGCTCTCCCTAGCCTTTAAAGTAAGACCTTTAAACAGGTTAACATTCACAAGGCCGCTGTACGAGACAGATTACTCAGAGCATGCCATAACTAGATGGCAAGTGTCTTGTCTTCACTGACATTTTTAAACTCTCCCTGACCTTTTCTGTAATACCTACAGTGGGGCAAAAGTATTTAGTCAGCCACCAATTGTGCAAGTTCTCCCACTTAAAAATATGAGAGAGGCCTGTAATTTTCATCATAGGTACACTTCAACTATGACAGACAAAATGAGAGAGAAAAAATCCAGAAAATCACATTGTAGGATTTTTAATGAATTTATTTGCAAATTATGGAGGAAAATAAGTATTTGGTCAATAACAAAAGTTTATCTCAATACTTTGTTATATAACCTTTGTTGGCAATGACAGAGGTGAAACGTTTTCTGTAAGTCTTCACAAGGTTTTCACATACTGTTGCTGGTATTTTGGCCCATTTCTCCATGCAGATCACCTCCAGAGCAGTGATGTTTTGTGGCTGTTGCTGGGCAACACGGACTTTCAACTCCCTCCAAACATTTTCTATGGGGTTGAGATCTGGAGACTAGCTAGTCCACTCCAGGACCTTGAATGCGCCTTACGAAGCCACTGCTTCGCTGCCCGGGCGGTGTGTTTGGGATCATTGTCATGCTGAAAGACCCCATTCATTCTTTCCTTTACACAGATCAGTCGTCCGGGTCCCTTTGTAGAAAAACAGCCCCAAAGCATGATGTTTCCACCCCTATGCTTCACAGTAGGTATAGTGTTCTTTGGATGCAACTCAGCATTCTGTCCTCCAAACATGACGAGTTGAGTTTTTACCAAAAAGTTCAATTTTGGTTTCATCTGACCATATGACATTCTCCCAATCTTCTTCTGGATCATCCAAATGCTCTCTAGCAAACTTCAGACGGGCCTGGACATGTACTGGCTTAAGCAGGGGGACACGTCTGGCACTGCAGGATTTGAGTCCCTAGCGGCGTAGTGTGTTACTGATGGTAGGCTTTGTTACTTTGGTCCCAGCTCTCTGCAGGTCATTCACTAGGTCCCCCCTGTGTAGTTCTGGGATTTTTGCTCACCGTTGTTGTGATCATTTTGACCCCACGGGGTGAGATCTTGCGTGGAGCCCCAGATCGAGGGAGATTACCAGTGGTCTTGTATGTCTTCAATTTCCTAATAATTGCTCCCACAGTCTTCCCAACCTGGTGCAGGTATACCATTTTGTTTCTGGTGTCCTTTGACAGCTCTTTGGTCTTGGCCATAGTGTAGTTTTGAGTGTGACTGTTTGAGGTTGTGGACAGGTGTCTTTTATACTGATAACAAGTTCAAACAGGTGCCATTAATACAGGTAACGAGTGGAGGACAGAGGAGCCTCTTAAAGAAGAAATTACAGGTCTGTGAGAGCCAGAAATCTTGCTTGTTTGTAGGTGACCAAATACTTATTTTTCACCATATTCTGCAAATAAATTCATTAAAAATCCTACAATGTGATTTTCTGGATTTTTTTTTCTCATTTTGTCTGTCATAGTTGAAGTGTACCTATGATGAAAAATACAGGCCTCTCTCATCTTTTTATGTGGGAGAACTTGCACAATCAGTGGCTGACTAAATACGTCACCAACTCCATATTAATGTCCATGATTTGGAATGAGATGTTCGATTTTGCGCACACACACACACACACACACACACACACACACACACACACACACACACACACACACACACACACACACACACACACACACACACACACACACACACACAGACACACACACACACACACACACACACACACACACACACGAACACAGTGTTCATCCGACACTGGTGTGGTCGTGATGTGTCTGTGGTCACATGTTCTTAGGCCAGGCCCCCAGGTGTGACTCTGTAAGAACAGAAGACGCATGCGTTAGTGGAAGAGACAAGCCAGTCCTTTCCTTTACAAGAAAGGCAGTGGTGGGAGTATTGGTGATCTTTGTTGGTCAACTCAGTCATTGCATAATTTTTTGCATAAAATAAGTACCAACACATTTAAAGAAGTAGGTGCATGAAGATATGTAAACAGCATTCACACTTTTGATTGAGTATCCTATTCGCACTGTAAATGCAAATAAGGCAGACCATGTAGATACATACAGTGTAGGCATGTATGCATGTGTCTGTGTAGAACAGAAATAAAGGATGAGAAAAAGAGAGAGTGAAAGAGAGAGAGAAAGAGAGCGAGAGAAAGAAAGCGAGAGAAAGAGAAAGAAATAGAATGCGAGAAAGAAAGAAAAATAGAGAGTAAGAAAGCGAGAGCGAGAGAAAGAGAGCGAAAGCACGCCTGTGAGAACAAGAGTGAAAGAGAGCAAGAGAGATCAGAGGACCGAGGTGTAGACTCACCACAAACATGTAGGCCAGGTGAGTTCAGTGTGTAGGAGAGACTGGAACTCTATAGTCTGTTCTAACAGTCAGTGTTTGATCAAAGAAAAACTGCATGTTGCCCACACACACACACACACAGGCTTCTGTTCCAAGGCTGGTGGTTGCGCTCTGGCTGAGAGACACAGAGAGTATAGCCTCGGGGCTAGTCTATGTTAATGTGCCTCCAGGCTACATTAGCTAAGTCAGATGTAACATATTACATGTGCAGTACATCTCAACTGCAATGGAATTATCGCTGGCCGTCTTGCATCATATAACAGTCTTTGTAACTGTATCTCCCTGTCTGTTCTAATTCTGTCTGTCTGGGGATTCATATGGTGGCATAGACATTAGGACACTGTGTGCATAACTTCCCTCTATCTTTCTTGTCCTTCCCTCTCTCTATTTTTGTTGGTGTTATCAAATGTTTATTTTATTTACATTGAAAAGGGGTACACAGAAAACAACTGAAACTGTGCACATGTGAACAAGCAGTATAACTCTTCCTGAAAAATGGAGGAAGAATAATGGTTTGAGACTGTTTTTAATGGTTCGGATTAGGCCTCTTAGTTACGGTGAAGGGAAATCTTAATGCTACAGAATACAATGACAGAATACAATGACATTCTAGACAATTCTGTGCTTCCAACTTTGTGGCAACAGTTTGTTACAGCATGACAATGCCCCCATGCACAAAGCGAGGTCCATACAGAAATGGTTTGTTGAGCTCAGTGTGGAAGAACTTGATTGGCCTGCACAGAGCCCTGACCTCAACTCCATCCAACACCTTTGGGATGAATTGGAATGCTGACTGCAAAACCAGAACACATTGTAAATAAGAATTTGTTCTTAACTGGCTTGCCTAGTTAAATAAATAAAATACAAATAAATAAACAAAAATATATACTGCTTACACAGACACGTTATATTTACATGATTTAACTCATTCATTATTCATAATTAATTAATTAATGTTTGGTTAATGACTGACCAATACCTCACAAGGCTTCTTCTCGCCAAGCTGAGACCTTGAAACTAAGATATCCCTTTCCATTCTCCCCCAAAATTCTGGGGCGTACTGCCAAATTGCAGATACTTATAGTGAGGATTCCTCTCAGGCACGTTCAGTCAGTCACATGCATGAACACAGAAATTGGTTATTAGAAAAGCACAAATGATCATGTGTTTGCATGTGGCTTCTATGAAAAGGATCAGGATTGTGGTCACGCCCTGATCATAGAGAGCCCTCGGGGTCCCGCATAGAGAGCTCCATGGCCAGAGCCTTCCTCAGCCCGGCTCCATGTCTGGATTCACAGTCTGAGCGGGTGCTACGTCCCCGCACCCCAACACGTGGGGAGGGTATTGTCACGCCCTGATCATAGAGAGCCCCTCGGGGTCCCGCTCCATGGCCAGAGCCTTCTCAGCCCGGCTCCATGTCTGGATTCACAGTCTGAGCGGGTGCTACGTCCCGCACCCCAACACGTGGGGAGGGGTATTGTCACGCCCTGATCATAGAGAGCTCTCGGGGTCCCGCTCCATGGCCAGAGCCTTCCTCAGCCCGGCTCCCATCCATGTCTGGATTCACAGTCTGAGCCTTCCTCAGGGTGCTACGTCCCGCACCCCAACACGTGGGGGAGGGGTATTGTCACGCCCTGATCATAGAGAGCCTCGGGGTCCCGCTCCATGGCCAGAGCCTTCTCAGCCCGGCTCCATGTCTGGATTCGCAGTCTGAGCGGGTGCTTACGTCCCGCACCCCCAACACGTGGGGGAGGGGTATTGTCACGCCTGATCATAGAGAGCCCGGGGGTCCCGCCTCCATGGCCAGAGCCTTCCTCAGCCCGGCTCCATGTCTGGATTCGCAGTCTGAGCGGGTGCTACGTCCCGCACCCCAACACGTGGGGAGGGGTATTGTCACGCCCTGATCATAGAGAGCCCTCGGGGGTCCCGCTCCATGGGCCAGAGCCTTCCTCAGCCCGGCTCCATGTCTGGATTCACAGTCTGAGCGGGTGCTACGTCCCGCACCCCAACACGTGGGGAGGGGGCATTGTCACGCCCTGATCATAGAGAGCCTCGGGGGTCCCGCTCCATGGCCAGAGCCTTCCTCAGCCCGGCCCATGTCTGGATTCACAGTCTGAGCGGGTGCTACGTCCCGCACCCCCAACACGTGGGGGAGGGGGTATTGTCACGCCCTGATCATAGAGAGCCCTCGGGGTCCTGCCCATGGCCAGAGCCTTCCTCAGCCCGCTCCATGTCTGGATTCACAGTCTGAGCGGGTGCTACGTCCCGCACCCCAACACGTGGGGAGGGGTATTGTCACGCCCTGATCATAGAGAGCCCTCGGGGTCCCGCTCCATGGCCAGAGCCTTCCCTCAGCCCGGCCCATGTCTGGATTCACAGTCTGAGCGGGTGCTACGATCCCGCACCCCAACACGTGGGGGGGGTATTGTCACGCCCATCATAGAGAGCCTCGGGGGTCCCGCTCCATGGCCAGAGCCTTCCTCAGCCCCGCCTGGGGAGGGCCATGCGCCTGATCATAGAGAGCCTCCTCCATGGATGTCTGGATTCAGTCTGAGCGGGTGCTACGTCCCACACCCCAACACGTGGGGAGGGGTATTGTCACGCCCTGATCATAGAGAGCCCTCGGGGGTCCCGCTCCATGGCCAGAGCCTTCCTCAGCCCGGCTCCATGTCTGGATTCGCAGTCTGAGCGGGTGCTACGTCCCGCACCCCAACACGTGGGGGAGGGTATTGTCACGCCCCTGGATCATAGAGAGCCCTCGGGGTCCCGCTCCATGGCCAGATCCTTCCTCAGCCCGGCCCATGTCTGGATTCGCAGTCTGAGCGGGTGCTACGTCCCGCACCCCAACACGTGGGGAGGGGTATTGTCACGCCCTGATCATAGAGAGCCCTCGGGGGTCCTGCTCCATGGCCAGAGCCTTCCTCAGCCCGGCTCCATGTCTGATTCGCAGTCTGAGCGGGTGCTACGTCCCCGCACCCCAACACGTGGGAGGGGTATTGTCACGCCTGATCATAGAGAGCCCTCGGGGTCCCGCCTCCATGGCCAGATCCTTCCTCAGCCCGGCTCCATGTCTGGATTCGCAGTCTGAGCGGGTGCTACGTCCCGCACCCCAACACGTGGGGAGGGGTATTGTCACGCCTGATCATAGAGAGCCCTCGGGGTCCCGCCTCCATGGCCAGAGCCTTCCTCAGCCCGGCTCCATGTCTGGATTCGCAGTCTGAGCGGGTGCTACGTCCCGCACCCCAACACGTGGGGAGGGGTATT
>NW_027009104.1:0-55512 GCF_036934945.1 Oncorhynchus masou masou | reverse complement strand
TGTGGTGCTAGCATATGATAAAGCACTAAGCAGTCAGTGTGGTGCTAGCATATCATAAAGCACTAAGCAGTCAGTGTGGTGCTAGCATATGATAAAGCACTAAGCAGTCAGTGTGGTGCTAGCATATCATAAAGCACTAAGCAGTCAGTGTGGTGCTAGCATATCATAAAGTACTAAGCAGTCAGTGTGGTGCTAGCATATCATAAAGTACTAAGCAGTCAGTGTGGTGCTAGCATATCATAAAGTACTCAAGCAGCGGCAATAGAAACATCTTTTGTACGTTGCTTCCATTCATCACTGGAAACATGCAGTGAGTCCTAACCCAGCTCTCTCGTCCATTCCTCCAGATGCTGACAAGCTGTTTGAGCACGACCTGGGTGCTCTGAACAAGGCAGCTCTGAGCAGGAGGATAGAGAGGGCAGGTCTGCTGAGGAACCTGGGCCCCTGCTGTAAGGCCCTCTGTGCCCGCAGGGACATGGCCATCAGACGGCAGCTCCTCAAGAACGAAAAGGTGAGTGCTCCAAGAAAATGTACTTGTACCCAGAACCATAGACTATTCTAGACCATATACCAATTGGACTGAGATGGCCCTCTACTGTAGGATATATGGAGGAATGGACTGGGAATATGTAGATAGTATATTATAATAGATGGAGCAATATTTTGACACACACTGCCTATCGCTGTATAGTAAGCTAACTCTTTCTCTCTCCAGGGCCTGGCCAAGCAGATGTACCCCAGTGTTCCTGTGGTGGACAGTGAGCTCTTCCAACTCAGCATGCGTCTCTTCAAGAAGACTGTAGCCGCCGCCAGAAGCAACCAGCCCCTGTTGGGGCCCCCAGCAGGCCCAGAGAAGGCCGACAAGGGGCCACCGGGGCTAGTACCGGTAGCTTCACCGGTAGCCAAGCCCAGTACACCACAGCCCCCCGAGATGTGTGTCTCCTGAGAGCGTGCGGAGCTTATGGGTAAAAACAAACGCTGCATGATGAAACTGATCTGTGATCAGAAATTGAATCAGCTCTGACTACTAAGCCAGCTCTGAGTCCCCGCCCCCTAACTCTAAACCCCGCCCCCTAACGCTAAAACCCGCCCCCCTGCTATAGCTTTTTTTAATCACAAGGAAAAATCTAACAAAACGCTGAAACTCTTGTCAGTCAGCAGTGCTACACAGGAAGACTGATCTGATCCACAAGTACTGTACTGCTTCTACCATAGAGACTATTGGAGATACTAGCCTATGGAGTGATTGATAGAGGCCTTGTACACGTACTGTACCTTGAACTAGAAATGACAATGCTACAGGAAAGACATGCATTTTCCCGAATAACACAGTTGTTGTTTTTGTGCGATTGGGTATTTGTTGCCGCAGGTGATAAGTCTCCTTTCGTAATGACGGTGATTTATGTTTTTTGTTTCTTTTGTTGTGCATTGGTTTTTAAGACTGCATTAAAGTGGTTAGTTGTTCATTTGTAATGGCTCTTATCCTTGCTTTGTATGGAGTTCAGTCTCAGTGCCATGTGCTGCTTGATGTCATTTGTGTATTGTTCAAGAGACATTGACTACATCCCCCGATGGCACCCTATTCCCTATGTAGTGCACTTCTTCTGACCTGGCCCATAGGGCTCGGGTCAAAAGTAGTGCGCTGTACAGGGTGTAATTTGGGATGCAACCCTGGCCAAACGCACCAAATCTCTGAGTGACTTGTATGAATGTTTACTGTACTGCCTAGGCTACTCCACCCCGACATGAATACATGTCTCTTGAGGTCACTCGAAACTTTGGCAATGGCCTACTTTGCTAGGACCTCTGGGTTAAACTCAGCCAACACCCTCAGACTGCTGTGTAGTAACAACACTCCATTCTAGACTCTTACCGACAGGACCCTGGCTGGCCTGAACATAATCCCATCAGGAGATGGATTTGACTCTTAAAACTATGATGACTCTGTGTAGAAGTGTTGAATTGTCTTAATGTATTCTGTTGGCAGGTTGAAAGATTACATGAATTGTGGTGGTAGGTCTAATTGAATGGATTCTGGTGGTGGGTGTAATTAGGGCTGGGCGGTATACCGTTTTTGCGATATACCGATGTTGATGCATGGACCGGTTTGGGTTTTTATTTTACCTTCTATACCGGTATTTGAATGCATGGTTTGTTAAATGAGATACGTAGTGTGTAACGTCCATTTTTATAGTTCACTACTTGAGTCTTCTCTCCCCATGCGGCTTTCCACACAGACCTCGCCCTGGCTCCAGGTCCTTTCACTCAAGGAGAGCATTTGTTTTCCTCGACCACGAGACACTTGCGTTTAGTCTGCATGGTCTATGAAGCACATGCAACAATGCTGATGACAACAATGCAGTTTGTCACTTTGTGTCTTAATATAAATCTACTATCATTCTATAATTACACTATTAGCTTGTTTTTTTTACATCTGCAAACAGCTAGTTTGTCTTCTTAACAAGTTGTTCCTAAATCTTGTTAGCCCTAATGCTTAATCCTAGCTAATAAATGTCCTAGTAAGAGCAAGCGTAATTAGCTTATCAACCTGATACCAGTGATGGTGTAGACCTAAATCAGCATGTTTGTGCAACAGCATTTTCTAAATTAGAGGTAAACGCAAAGCAAGAACATGTTAGAGATTTCATGTAGCTAAGAGAGAACACAATGTAGCCAAAGATTAAAG
Organism: Oncorhynchus masou masou; assembly: GCF_036934945.1. Taxonomy (NCBI): domain Eukaryota; kingdom Metazoa; phylum Chordata; class Actinopteri; order Salmoniformes; family Salmonidae; genus Oncorhynchus; species Oncorhynchus masou. Next base: position 52,826 of record NW_027009104.1, on the reverse strand, counting down.
GGCCCCCTAGGAAACACCTATCATCAACACTTTAGTTCCTACACTGTCACAATAACTCCTCCTGGCATTTTCATTCGTTGTCATGTCAAACACTATTAAAAGTGCCCACTATTATATAACTAGAATAGACATTCTATTTCCATGATTCCAACAGTTAAGTGTTATGCTCTAAATGCAAGTCAAATTGCAACATTTGGCTAAAAGTAAGGGCCATATTGCTTGCCCATATCGTGAAGCCCTACGGGCAGTGTAGAAATGATCTCAAATGCAGAAATTCGATGAAAATTCTGACTTTGGGGGGTTGAAGGAACGGTATAAAACAGAATGCAGAAAGACTCATTGAAATCACTCAGTATCTATGTGTTGCCACTCTAGGATCACTCACTACCATAAAAAGCACATTTGGAACTTTTATTATTAAAAAAAATCATTAAAAAAGAAAATATCTTGCGATAATATTTTGCCCAGATTGCCCAACCCTAGTGTAATTGAATGAATTGTGGTGGTAGGTCTACTGCTAGGATGAGAACATCAGGTCTACTGCAGGGTTTAACTGACCTCACATGTAAAGAGAAAATAACTGAAAGCATCATACATGTGTTGTGGTACAGAGAAGAATGAAAAAGACCAGTTTTATATTTTACATGAAACCTTATTACTCAGTAACCATCACCTGTCCACCTAGCTCTGTCAATACCATGTGACTGACCATACCAAACATTGGTTGATTCAAAAGGTCAACAGGAAACTGTCACCACTTCTTCATGGACGCTCATTGACGGCGTCGTGGTTTAGGATGAAGAATAAGACAATTCATGGAATTCAATTGTGAAATAACAGTTCTGAGGATGAGAAAGTGAAACCATTTTTTCCTTCTCCCAGGTACAGTGCCAATGTAGTCTAATGTACTGCCCTTACAGGTGGCAAACAGGACGGAAGAGGAAGCGAGGCATCCCACTCCCTCAATTTATGGTTTATATACAGTCAATGAACTAAGTAGACCAGACACAGCTGCTATCGCAATGGTGTCTACGGGAGAGCCACCCCTTAATAGGTAGAACGTAAACAGCCTGAGTAAGATATCTTCTGCTCATCCACCTTCTTTGACATAAGTATTAGAATAGAAGAGGCTTGGCTGTATGCCTCCAATCCATATTGCCATGATCCCATATTATGTGTCTGGGCTGAATTTAACTGGTTAACCCTGAAGGACATCTATATATCTGTCTGTCTGTCTACTGTACTGGATGGGAACATGAGGTAAGACCCAGGGACCGTACACCATGGCATAATACAGGCATAGTATTATCCACTGTAGTAGCTTCAGCCAATCAGCAGGAGTTACGCCACAGTGAACCTTCCCCTGTCACCTGAACACAGGCATTGCAGACACTGACTCCTCCCACTCAGCACTTGTCAACCTTTGAGGTCACAGAATCACACCATTTATATAGGTGCTGAGTCTTGAAGCTAGATGGAGTTGCTCTACTCTGTATGAGCGGTTAGACTGGAGGGAAGAGAGCTGGGGCTCTGATATAGTTAACTGGTTAGTGTTTCACTACCATCTCTATAACCTTGCATTCAAACTGATTCTGCTACGTTTCAATGGTGTGCTCAGCATTCAGTCTGGTTTAACCAGGCTACTGTCTCCCAGACCCACTTCAGTGTTAGTTCATAATGCAGACCTGCTTTGTGTGGAAGTAGTGCAGAGGGTGGTACAATTTAGCACAGTATGTAACAGTAATCTCTGGTTTAAATAAAGTCACAATACAAAAGCTTTGTTAAATAACATTCAAATGTGGCACTTAATTCATTGGTCGTATGGCGAATACAGCCATTAACCATGACCATAGTGAGTAACTCTCCATCACCTCGGTCCTCGTGCCATTCATGGCCACCATGGTGACGGCTACCAGGAAGTAGAGGCATGTAGTACAGTCATCGCCCATGGTGACAGTTGCTAGGCAGAGGCAGGAAGTGTTGCTAGGTCGAGACAGGAATTACTGTCAGCCAGGTAGAGGAGTGACGACCATCCTACAGCAGATCAGCACGTTAGATCAGACCAACCTGTAGTCTCCATCCCTCCCTGGCTTGAACCCGGATGGTGGGGATCACTAGTCTCTACTATGGCTCCTAGTTAGAGCAGCCAGGCTAGGCGGCTAGCTAGCTACACCCTCCCCCTACCTCTTCAGTAAACCACACACTGATTAAGATGCATGTTAGATTAGAGAGACATATTATTGTTGCAAAACAGTCTTTCTTTATTGTCGTCAGCTATTCAGTTTAGCAGGAAGTCCGGGCTCGGGTAGCCGAAGAGGCTGAAGTCTCCTTGGTACCGGGCCATAAAGCCGCCTGACGTCCCGCTTGCTGATGCCTGAGAAGTAGCGCTCCACCTTGGTCCGGTTGTAACGGGTGATCCCTGGGGATGGTGGGTACGATACCAGGCGCTCGATCCCGGCAGCTTTCAGGATGTAGGGGGTATCGCGTTCTAGAGTTTCGTGGTGCCCACGACGCTGTACGTGATGTCACAGGGGGCGCAGAGTTCGTGTACGCCACCCAGTGGATAACATGCTCCCCAAACTGACGGTCCATGCGGGCGCCGCCGGGCTCATCGCCCAGGTAACGGATGAAGTCTCGGAAGCGCAGGCCCGAGTCGCCTGGTGTCGCCGTTGTCACGGTGACTTTACGGTACTTGCGGATGATGGCGGGAGCGATGTCGTGCTTGTACCAGGGCTCGGCGCGGGTTCTTCACAAACTTGTCCTTGAAGGCGGAGATGAGGCGCCGAACGGGTCTCTGACGATGAAGAACTTGAAGTATGTGGCTAACCTGGTGAGAGAAAACAAAAGCACAGTCCCATACAATCAGAGCACCAATGGAATACAGGGCAGGGCCAAACAAGTCAGTAAAGGTGTTTCGCAAAACTTAACGTTAAGCACAGCTCTATAACATTTGAGTCATTTAGCATTCTTATCCAGACCGACATACAATTAGTGCATTAATCTTAAGATAGCAAGTGATTGGGTAGGTGTAAGTGATGGTAGCCTACATTACCATCTTATTACTTTAACCAATCTAACTAAGTCAGATCTGTGATTACTTCAAGGAAGGAAGGAAGGTAGGATGCATTTGAAGTATTGAAACAGGGCCTTAACCTTTTAGTGATTTCTTTTCTCCGTCAGAGAGGAGAGGCGGGGGCAGTCCGTTCTTCTCATGGTCATGAACCAGGTTCTCTGGTATCTCCTCCACAGTGGAGAACTCTCCTGAGGGGCAAAAGGAGAGAAGAACACTATTTTTCGTCCTTCACTGGGATCGAGGCTACTACATCACTACAATTTACAGACAGATAAGCTTACGTTTTGAGTCAACTTTTACTCATCATCATCACGTCACTGTCTTCCTTCCTTCCTCTCTCACTCCCTCCCACACTGACCCACCGTCACTCTCCCTCACTGACTCCCTCTACCGTACCTCCCTTACCGTCCCCTCCCTCCCCTTACCGTCCCTCCCTCACCGTCCTCCCTCCCTCACTGACTTTCCCCTTACCGTCCCTCCCTCCCTCACTGACCCTCCCTCCCTCCGTCCTCCTCCCCTCACTGACTCTCTCCCTTACCGTCCTCCCTCCCTCACTGACTGGGACTCTCCCTTACCGTCCTCCCTCCCTCACTGACTCTCCCCTACCGTCCTCCTCCCTCACTGACTCTCCCTACCGTCCCTCCCTCCTCACTGACTCCCTCACTCCTCCCTCCCTCACTGACTCTCTCTCCCTACCGCCCTCCCCTCACTACTTCCCTCACTGACTCTCTCCCTCTCACCGTCCTCCCTCACTGACTCTCTCCCTTACCGTCCTCCCCTCACTGACTTTCCCTACCGTCTCCTCCCTCACTGACTCTCTCCCTTACCGTCCTCCCTCACTGACTCTCTCCCTGTTCTCCCTCACTACCGTTCTCCCTCACTGACTCTCTCCCTACCGTTCTCCCTCACTGACTCTCTCCCTACCGTTCCCTCACTACCATTCTCCCTCACTGACTCTCTCCCTACCGTCCTCCCCTCACTGACTCTCTCCCTACCGTCCTCCCTCACTCACCATTGAGAACGATGAGGACCTTCTTCCATTGAGTGTTGCCCACTTTGGGGGTCTGGCAGAAGAGGATCTTGTGCTTGCCGCACACAAAGATGCGGTCCAAGACAAACTTGTTGATTGAGGTGAGTGAGGTTCTTGAGGGAGTCGTTCTACACACGGCTGACAGCAGCTCCCGCCGCCTCGTCCTCCACAGTGTTCCAGTCTGTTGGGCTGGGACATGGAGGCCTACTGAGGACTGACACACACACACACACACACACACACACACACACACACACACACACACACACACACACACACACACATTTCAAGTAACTGATGATTCTGTTTCAAGGGCTTAACACACGCAAACAAAACTCCTACCAGGTTTGATGACTTGGGAGCTCTTCTGTCTGATTTCTGAGCTGGCAGTGATTTGATGGTCTTAACTCCTGGTTGAGTCCAACTCTGCATCTCAGTCTTCTCCCATAGTCTGAAACACAAAACACTAAGAGATCACAAGACAATTCCAAGGGGATAGACTAGACATTTAATTCTAACAGCATAGCTGTTCTGTAACTATAGCTACAACTAGCTGAACAATTACTGAAAGGTATAGATAGCTAGTATTGATGAGAAACAACAATCAGGTTTCAGTCTGATAACTTACCATCCGTGGTTCTGGCGTTAAAATTGATAAACTTGTTGGCAAACACGAGGATGAGCAACACCCAGCCGCAAGCCCCGACGAGCAGCCAGTGGTGCCGCATCGTTATTTGCATCACCCGTGGGCCATCGAAGTAGCGACGGTACCTGCAGAAACAGCTGTTTAACAATAGCAGGTAGTCTTTCTCGTCAGACTCTGCACAGATGAAAGGGGGAAACCTTACTATAATATTTGGACTAACTAACGTTAGCTAGTTGTCATAATCTTTGGACTCAGACGGGCGCTCCACCGGCAGAGGAGTGGCACAGGGACAGTGAGGAGAGACTAGTTACTTAGCAGGCTACCTAGCTAGCTTAGCATCCATAAGCTACCATTTCTCTCAGCAGGCTGTAAAACTACATGACCATTTATGCAAATCACCAACTAACTATAGGCGTGGTCAAAACAACTGTCCCTACTGAAAGATAGGGCGAGATCAATTTAGCTCAGCTAGCTGGCTAACTTCAGTTAGCTACTGTTAGCTTGTTGCTGTTTGCTAGCTAGCCATAATTCTGACCATTCCGAATAGTGTAGAAAGCAAGGCCTGCTCCTGAGTACGTTTGACTTGATCAGAAAGTTATCTGATAGCTAGTTTCCCATTGTACAACCAAAATGTGATGTCTTACCTGCTGTGTAATTGCAACTAATGCAATAGTAACGTTTCTTGTGATGTTCGCGTACCTGTCCCGTTATCCATGTTGTTGATGCATAACACAGACCAATTTCGCCCTCTAGCGTTCAAATGTTTACACTGCACAACATAAGACTGGACAAGACTACCCTGAGAACTAGCTATGCAACTGGCCAGTGACATCATATGCTCCTGTATTTAAAAAATAAAAAAACTCTACACAAAAAGTTGTGCATATGCTCACAAATATAAAATTAGCTTAGGCTATGGGCTACCATCATACATGGCTTCATATGGCACACAATGCAACATTGACTATTCGCCCCAGTCACACCATGCTGCTGGTCATGTGTGTTTGGACAACAGGGAGGTTAAATCAAATGAAATTGTATTGGTCGCAATACACATATTTAGCAGATGTTATTGCGGTTGTAGTGAAATGCTTGTGTTCTTAGCTCCAACAGTGTAGTAGTATCTAACAATTCACAACAATACACACACATCTAAAAGTCATTGAATGGAATTAAGAAATACATCAATATTAGGACAAGCAATGTCAGTGGCATTGACTATAATACAGTAAGTATATACATATAAAATGAGTAAAACAGTATGTAAACAAAATTAAAGTGACCTATGATTCCATGCAGGATTGAGTAACTGGGTGGTAGCCGGCTAGAGACAGTGACTAAGATCAGGGGAGAGTACTGGGTGGTAGCTGGCTAGAGACAGTGACTAAGATCAGGGAGAGTACTGGGTGGTAGCCGGCTAGAGACAATCAGACTAAGATCAGGGTAGAGTACTGGGTGGTAGAGACAGTGACTAAGATCAGGGGTAGAGACAGTGACTAAGATCAGGGAGAGTACTGGGTGGTAGCCGGCTAGAGACAGTGACTAAGATCAGGGTAGAGAGTACTGGGTGGTAGCCGGCTAGAGACAGTGACTAAGATCAGGGAGAGTACTGGGTGGTAGCCGGCTAGAGACAGTGACTAAGATCAGGGGAGAGTACTGGGTGGTAGCCGGCTAGAGACAGTGACTAAGATCAGGAGAGTACTGGGTGGTAGCCGGCTAGAGACAGTGACTAAGATCAGGGGAGAGTACTGGGTGGTAGCCGGCTAGAGACAGTGACTAAGATCAGGGTAGAGTACTGGGTGGTAGCTGGCTAGAGACAGTGACTAAGATCAGGGGAGAGTACTGGGTGGTAGCCGGCTAGAGACAGTGACTAAGATAAGGGGGAGAGTACTGGTGGTAGCCGGCTAGAGACAGTGACTAAGATCAGGGAGAGTACTGGGTGACTAAGATCAGCCGGCTAGAGACAGTGACTAAGATCAGGGGAGAGTACTGGGTGGTCAGCCGGCTAGAGACAGTGACTAAGATCAGGGAGAGTACTGGGTGGTAGGAGAGTACTGTGGTAGCTGGCTAGAGACAGTGACTAAGATCAGGGGACAGAACTGGGTGGTAGCCGGCTAGAGACAGTGACTAAGATCAGGGGAGAGTACTGGGTGGTAGCTGGCTAGAGACAGTGACTAAGATCAGGGGAGAGTACTGGGTGGTAGCTGGCTAGAGACAGTGACTAAGATCAGGGGAGAGTACTGGGTGGTAGCTGGCTAGAGACAGTGACTAAGATCAGGGGAGAGTACTGGGTGGTAGCTGGCTAGAGACAGTGACTAAGATCAGGGGAGAGTACTGGGTGGAGGTCATCTAGTGGTGGCTATTTAACAGTCTGATGGCCTTGAGATAGAAGCTGTTTTTCAGTCTCTCCGTCCCAGCTTTGATGCACCTGTACTGACCTCGCCTTCTGGATTATAGCAGGAAGAACAGGCAGTGGCTCAGGTGGTTGAGGTCCTTGATGATCTTTATGCCCTTCCTGTGACATTGGGTGCTGTAGGTGTCCTGGAGGGCAGACCACAACACCCTGTGGCAGCCAGCTGGAGAAATTGAGTGTAAATTTCAGACACTCGTCACATCATTAAAAAAAATCTCCCCATGTTACATCAGAATAGAGCATAAAACTGTTGTGGCAGAGACAAGATGAGTGTCTGAAATTTGCACTCAAATGCAACTCTCCAGCTGGCTATAGGCACTGGGATCAGGATTCAAGCATTTTTGAAATTATGGGTAAACCCTCAAGAGACTATATTGGCTAACACAGATGACTGGTCAATGGATAGGGATTCAATCACATCTAATAATATTTATTATATATAGTGCTTATCATCGCAATGACAATCTCAAAGAACCTAATAAATATATATGTATTGGTTCTGGCAGTTTTTGGACAATTGTCTTCCACAGAGGATAAGGCGTTTGAGGAAGTTGAAAAAGGCAGTAGCTTGAGTCAATAGAAAAGGAAGGGAGAAGTGTGAGGTGTCTGTGAGTTTATAATGTCATGAATAGTTACATTTAGGCATCCAACCTCATTCAGACATGCAAGTCACAGACACACTTCAAGTAGGCCTGTATTCATAACAGCTCATCTCCTTGGTAGTGCAGGGATCATCAACTAGATTCAGACATGCAAGTCACAGACACACTTCAAGTAGGCCTGTATTCATAACAGCTCATCTCCTTGGTAGTGCAGGGATCATCAACTAGATTCAGACATGCATTCAGTCTCATCTCCTTGGTAGTGCAGGGATCATCAACTGATTCAGACATGTGCAAGTCACAGACACACTTCAAGTAGGCCTGTATTCATAACAGCTCATCTCCTTGGTAGTGCAGGGATCATCAACATGCAGATTCAGCCTCTGGACCATTGTTTAGGGAGGGAGTGCAGGGATCATCAACTAGATGGAACATAGGATTACTAATCATTTGTAGACTGCAAATTGACTGCAAGAAGCCCAGACAGATGTTTGACTAACACAAATCACTTCCAACCTGGCTTACATTTCTATACGATCACGTATCTCTCTATTATGCGGGAATACTTGGGAACAGATGTGAAATTAAAATCACTTACATGGACTTTCCACCTAACAAAAATATTATTCTGTTCAGAAAACTGGGGGGGGGCAATAAAACCAGTGGGCCACAAGTTGGGGACCTGTTGAAGTGATGTGGTGTTGTGGTGTTGTAGTGTTGTGGTGGTGTTGTAGTGTTGTGGTGTATAATAAAGACATCAGACAAAACTCCTTCTATACATTTATTCTACAAGCGTGGAGACAGATCTAATTCTCATCAACATTGACCGTCTGTAGACCTGTTGACAAAGGAAAGAAAAAGGTTTTAGCAACAGAGCGTGACAATAAAAATCTGTGTCTTCATCATCCTAGGACAGAAAAGATGATAAAACTACATCTTTCATATTGGTGTATTTGCTATTAGAAAAATAAAGAACAGAACAGGGATATACAGTAACTGAGACTATCGTTGACGTTTCAGCACAATAAATTACACTCCAGCAAACTTATGAAGGCACATTAGGTATTGACTATGCCTCACCTTTGTATGTTGTGACAGGGACATACGTGCCAGTGTGTACAGTTTGTTTGGGGAGTCTTCATCCTCATTGCGCTTCCTGGACAATCGTACCCTCATCCTGTATGGCACATTCCTGTACATAACACAGGTGAACATTAGTACTAAGCAGAATGAAAACATGCTTGTGCAACTAAATTTGTAGTGCTATTTGTGTCAACAACCATAAAGTGGTTGTATGGGCAGAGAAAGAGCTGTTACCAAACCAGATTCAACTAACGGGCTTAGTGATTGTTTAACCAACTTAATGTGGTTTGGGAAACACGAGTACAGTAATACCTGATTCATATGATAACAGGGGTGTATTCACTAGACACCAAATGGAAGCAAACAGCAGAAATGGGGAGAAACCTCTGAACTTGTCCAATAGAAACCCCATGTTTACTGTTGCAAAACATTCTGCTACAGTGTGCACTAATGAATACACCCGATCAATCTTAAACAGGTGTCTCGTTAGTCCTTACTTGACGCCTTTGGTCCACACAGCCTTGTTCAGGCGGGTGTCGATGCGTACATCAGGAGTTCCCATCTCCTTCATGGCTAACTTGCGGATCTCTTTGAGAGCGCGAGGAGCTCTCCTCTTGAAGCTCCTGTAGAGAGAAGGAACGTTCTGATCAAGACCAGCCAGAGGGGACTAACAAAAACTAGCCTACATCTAGAGGGACACCTGCCAATTTAGAGGAACAGCAGATTTGTCAAGAGCCATGCTCTGTGATGTAAATACTCCCATATGATGTCACACCAGACCATATCCTCTGGTACTGATGAAAAACGAGGTGCAAATGACAAAGTGTTTTGAGGACGCTGAGCCAACTTTGACCTGTTGGTGAATTTGTCCATTTGCACCACAGTACTTACACTCCATGGATGCGCTTGTGGATGTTGACGGTGTATTCTCTGGTCACCACCTCATTGATGGCTGAACGCCCCTTCTTCTTCTCTCCCTTCTTGGTAGGAGACATCTGAAAAGACAAACCGGGATGATTCAAGTTAAGATTGTCCCATACAAAGTAAAGCGCCAGAACTGCTAGGTTAACGTTAGCTAGCTAGCCAGGTACACTAACGTCCAAAACAGGAAAACATCCCTGCTCCACCGAAACAAAAATGGCTCATGAAAATGGCTAAATGTAACCATTAATTGGACTGCCTGTAGTTAGCTGGCAAAAGTATATGTTATGTCTGGTAGCTAGCCAGCTAGCATGTTACGTAGCCTGTGGTGTGCACGGTAACTAAAGTTCTGACTTTTTGTTAACTAAATGAATGCACAATGCATCACAAACTCAAATCCGATTGACAATGTGGTACACAACTTTGGATTTGGACAATGAAAATATGTATTTTATGCATAAATACTGCAGGATGGAGGTAGATTGTACGAGGATTATCAATCATCCAAACTCACTTTGGTGGGGAACTGTTGAAAAGGAAGGACCGGAAATAGATCCGTCTGAATGTTGTCCGTAGAAAACAAGTATCTTTGACACTGTTCTTACGTATTGTTGCCATGGTAACCACGAACGCCACACTGTATCGGTATGTGGTTAACTTTATACATTGAAACATTACTAGTGCAGAAAAGGAAGCCTATTTCATTGATAATTTAGGACCAAAACCTGAACTGGGATAAGCCGTCGAATTTTGCTATAAGTCTCTCAACTTTAGCTATAACAATATGACAACGAATTATGTTAGAATTAATCCCCGGTTGTTGAGTTTACCGACGTAAAAGCAGGGAAGGTTTACAAGACCACTGTCACGGTGACCAACATTGGAATTACCTCGAAAAGAATGAGACTGCTTGAACCCACATCAAAGGTGAAATCCTTTTCTGCAGTGCTGCCTGTCAGCTGTCTTTGTGTGTAATACGTTAGTAAAGTTCAGAGTAACGTGTGCTTAGTTTTCATTGCGCTTTTGTCCTATTCTAACTTATAAAGGCATTTTGATTGATGCAATACATTATTCTCCACTTTTGTTACTTCCACCCTGCATACTGCCCTGCTCCTCTCCTTTAATTGTATCAACCCCTTGTCCTACCACTCAGCTGTTCAAATTCAGGGTGACAAACACAGAAACCCCCATTGCTGCTGGATTGTCCCTGAGTGGCACTCTAGAGTTCAGGCCTGAGAAAGATGAGGATGTCTGTGACCGTCTGCTCCTTGTCCTGGAAGACAAAGCCATGGAGATCCCCCTCTTAGCGTAAGTAGAGTCATATATACACCTGCTATGACATCACTCATTCATGTAGTTGCTTTCACGGGTTCCAACAGACATGTGCCTAGGCATTAGCGGGTTAATGCAATCTTCAGGTCTCATCCAAGGTTACTTATATGTGGGCTTTCCTGCAGGTTCTCCCGGCGTGTTCTCTCACCATGGAATCTCTCGCTGATTTCGCTCTGTGATGGCAAACAGTCAGGTGATCAGCAAAGAGGTGGAATTGACCAATCAGGGATCTGCTCCAGGTATTATGCTTTTGCCTCTCCCATTGAACCCACTTCTGTAAACTTGCATTGATTGATTTTAGTTGACATTTGCAGTAATCTAGATGATTTATTTATGGTATCTTTCTTGTTGTTATATTAATTGATTGCTGTTCATGCCCTTGGCCGTGCTGAAGGAGCTTTTCAGGTGCTGTATGATGGAGACCAGTCCATCAGGCTCTCTCCCAGCAGTGGCGTCCTGCAGTCTGGCGCAACCCAGTGGCTGAAGGTGGAACTCTGCACTGACAGACCCACGAGGGTCAGAGAGGAGGCCCAGTAAGGAAACTAGAGACTCTTGAACATCATCTTAAACGCTCCACCTTATTCTGCTTAGTGTTACTTATGGTTCTTTGTTTGTGCATTTTGTGTGTGTTTATTGAGTTTCCTCCCTCCCTCCTTCCCTTTCTCTCAGGGTGAAGCTGCAGAACAGTCAGGACGTGGTCCTGAAGATCAGGGCTGATGTTTTGGAGCAGAGCCTGGAGCTCCAGGACCTAGAGGGGGAGAGGTTGTCCTGCCTCCGCTTCGGACCCGTCTTCTTTGGGACGTCCCAGGTGGAAAAGGTGGTTCTGGTGAACAATGGACCACAGGCCTGCGACTGGATGGTGGTGCTGCAGGACGATGCTCCAGGGACAGAAATGGTACGCACACACAGAGAGAAAACACAGACACACACATGAACCAACACACACAGAGAGAAAACACAGACACACACATGAACCAACACACACAGAGAGAAAACACAGACACACACATGCACCAACACACACAGAGAGAAAACACAGACACACACATGCACCAACACACACAGAGAGAAAACACAGACACACACATGCACCAACACACACAGAGAGAAAACACAAACACACACATGCACCAACACACACAGAGAGAAGACACACACATGCACCAACACACACAGAGAAAAACACAGACACACACATGCACCAACACACACAGAGAGAAAACACAGACACACACACATGCACCAACACACACACAGAGAAAACACAGACACACACATGCACCAACACACACAGAGAGAAAACACAGACACACACATGCACCAACACACTCAAACACAGACACATTCCCTGGATGGGAGACCAGATGCTGCTGGAAGTGGTGTTGGAGGGCAAGTAGGAGGCACCCTTTCCTCTGGTCTAAAAAAAATGCCCCAACGCCCCAAGGGCAGTGATTGGGGACATTGCCCTGTGTAGTATGGTGCTGTCTTTCGGATGGGACTTTAAAAGGGTGTCCTGACTCTGTGTGGTCACTAAAGATCCCATGGCACTTATTGTACAAGTAGGGTTGTTAACCCCGGTGTCCTGACTAAATTCCCAATCTGGTCTTCATACCATCATGGCCACCTAATCATCCCCAGTTTACAATTGTCTCATTCCTCCCCCCTCCCCTCCCACTCTCCCCTGTAACTATTCCTCAGGTCGTTGCTGTAGATGAGAATGTGTTCTCAGTCAATATAGCTGGTAAAATAATGTTAAATACATTTTTTTGACATATTTCACACTGAAGTGCAACTATACTAAACTGTGTTTGTGTGTCTGTGTGTGTGTGTCTGTCTGTGTGTGTGTCTGTCTGTGTGTGTGTGTGTCTGTGTGTGTTTCTGTGTCTGTGTGTGTCTGCCTGTGTGTGTGTCTGCCTGTGTGTTTCTGTGTTTCTGTGTGTGTGTGTGTTTCATCAGGGCTTTGACCTCCAGAGGAGTACAGACGCAGCGCTGCTAGAGAGGAGTGTTCGTAACAGGGCCACCGCTGTGGATCCCTCCACTGTGATCGCCTGCGTGCCCAACGAGGGACGACTGAGACCCTACGACAGAACCACTCTGTGGGTCTGCTTCCGTCCTGTCAGCAGAAGGTATCCAGCCCTCCTGTGTGTGTGCCTGTGTGGGGGTATAAATGTGTATGAAGATATTATAACAGGCAGTATATAACGGTTGGTCTGTTCTTCAGAAGGAGCAGGGAGGAGCAGAAGACCAGTGGGGCCTCAGCAGCAGCCAGTAAACAAGACTACTCACTCTACCTCATGTTTCAGACGGTGGGAAGTAAAGATGGCTTCAACCACCAGCAGCACTCCACTCTACCTCCCCACAATGGTACAGCAAGCCTCAGTCTGTTCCTTACCAATAGCAGGAACAACATGCTGCAATTTAACAGTGTATATTATAGCATTAGTATAAACAACAATTGAAGCCATTCTCTGGTGAGGGGTCCTGACTGACATGTGTACAACAGCTATAACAGAAGTGTTGTGCTTGATCTGGGACTGTCTTGTACTTGACCCCTGACCTCTAAGCCCTGGCCTCTATCCCCAGGTTACTGTGTGGAGCTGGCGGTGACTGGCTCAGCCCTCCCTGTCTCCCTGGTACCCAGCCCCGGCCACAGCTTCAGCTTCCAGCAGTGCCTGATGGGAGAGCGTGTGGACGTCCTGTGTGTGCTCCACAACCTCTCCCCTCACCTCCCTGTCACCTTCAAGTTCCGAAAGATGGCCAATTTCATCAGTGACCCTCCTAGTGGAACCATCTCCCCAGGACAGAGCCAGGTAGATAGATGGTCAACTTCATCAGTGACCCTCCTAGTGGAACCATCTCCCCAGGGCAGAGCCAGGTAGATAGATGGTCAACTTCATCAGTGACCCTCTAGTGGAACCATCTCCCCAGGGCAGAGCCAGGTAGATAGATGGTCAACTTCATCAGTGACCCTCCTAGTGGAACCATCTCCCCAGGGCAGAGCCAGGTAGATAGATGGCCAACTTCATCAGTGACCCTCCTAGTGGAACCATCTCCCCAGGGCAGAGCCAGGTAGATAGATGGCCAACTTCATCAGTGACCCTCCTAGTGGAACCATCTCCCCAGGGCAGAGCCAGGTAGATAGATGGTCAACTTCATCAGTGACCCTCTAGTGGAACCATCTCCCCAGGGCAGAGCCAGGTAGATAGATGGTCAACTTCATCAGTGACCCTCCTAGTGGAACCATCTCCCCAGGGCAGAGCCAGGTAGATAGATGGCCAACTTCATCAGTGACCCTCCTAGTGGAACCATCTCCCCAGGGCAGAGCCAGGTAGATAGATGGTCAACTTCATCAGTGACCCTCCTAGTGGAACCATCTCCCCAGGGCAGAGCCAGGTAGATAGATGGTCAACTTCATCAGTGACCCTCCTAGTGGAACCATCTCCCCAGGGCAGAGCCAGGTAGATAGATGGTCAACTTCATCAGTGACCCTCCTAGTGGAACCATCTCCCCAGGGCAGAGCCAGGTAGATAGATGGTCAACTTCATCAGTGACCCTCCTAGTGGAACCATCTCCCCAGGGCAGAGCCAGGTAGATAGATGGCCAACTTCATCAGTGACCCTCCTAGTGGAACCATCTCCCCAGGGCAGAGCCAGGTAGATAGATGGTCAACTTCATCAGTGACCCTCCTAGTGGGACCATCTCCCAGGACAGAGCCAGGTAGATAGATGGTCAACTTCATCAGTGACCCTCCTAGTGGAACCATCTCCCCAGGGCAGAGCCAGGTAGATAGATGGTCAACTTCATCAGTGACCCTCCTAGTGGAACCATCTCCCCAGGGCAGAGCCAGGTAGATAGATGGTCAACTTCATCAGTGACCCTCCTAGTGGAACCATCTCCCCAGGGCAGAGCCAGGTAGATAGATGGTCAACTTCATCAGTGACCCTCCTAGTGGAACCATCTCCCCAGGGCAGAGCCAGGTAGATAGATGGTCAACTTCATCAGTGACCCTCCTAGTGGAACCATCTCCCCAGGGCAGAGCCAGGTAGATAGATGGTCAACTTCATCAGTGACCCTCCTAGTGGTACCATCTCCCCAGGGCAGAGCCAGGTAGATAGATGGCCAACTTCATCAGTGACCCTCCTAGTGGAACCATCTCCCCAGGGCAGAGCCAGGTAGACAGATGGCCAACTTCATCAGTGACCCTCCTAGTGGAACCATCTCCCCAGGGCAGAGCCAGGTAGACAGATGGTCAGTGACCCTCCTAGTGGAACCATCTCCCCAGGGCAGAGCCAGGTAGATAGATGGTCAACTTCATCAGTGACCCTCCTAGTGGAACCATCTCCCCAGGGCAGAGCCAGGTAGATAGATGGCCAACTTCATCAGTGACCCTCCTAGTGGAACCATCTCCCCAGGGCAGAGCCAGGTAGATAGATGGTCAACTTCATCAGTGACCCTCCTAGTGGAACCATCTCCCCAGGGCAGAGCCAGGTAGATAGATGGTCAACTTCATCAGTGACCCTCCTAGTGGAACCATCTCCCCAGGGCAGAGCCAGGTAGATAGATGGTCAACTTCATCAGTGACCCTCCTAGTGGAACCATCTCCCCAGGGCAGAACCAGGTAGATAGATGGCCATCTTCATCAGTGACCCTCCTAGTGGAACCATCTCCCCAGGGCAGAGCCAGGTAGATAGATGGTCAACTTCATCAGTGACCCTCCTAGTGGAACCATCTCCCCAGGGCAGAGCCAGGTAGATAGATGGTCAACTTCATCAGTGACCCTCCTAGTGGAACCATCTCCCCAGGGCAGAGCCAGGTAGATAGATGGTCAACTTCATCAGTGACCCTCCTAGTGGAACCATCTCCCCAGGGCAGAGCCAGGTAGATAGATGGTCAACTTCATCAGTGACCCTCCTAGTGGAACCATCTCCCCAGGGCAGAGCCAGGTAGATAGATGGCCAACTTCATCAGTGACCCTCCTAGTGGAACCATCTCCCCAGGGCAGAGCCAGGTAGATAGATGGTCAACTTCATCAGTGACCCTCCTAGTGGGACCATCTCCCCAGGACAGAGCCAGGTAGATAGATGGTCAACTTCATCAGTGACCCTCCTAGTGGAACCATCTCCCCAGGGCAGAGCCAGGTAGATAGATGGTCAACTTCATCAGTGACCCTCCTAGTGGAACCATCTCCCCAGGGCAGAGCCAGGTAGATAGATGGTCAACTTCATCAGTGACCCTCCTAGTGGAACCATCTCCCCAGGGCAGAGCCAGGTAGATAGATGGTCAACTTCATCAGTGACCCTCCTAGTGGAACCATCTCCCCAGGGCAGAGCCAGGTAGATAGATGGCCAACTTCATCAGTGACCCTCCTAGTGGAACCATCTCCCCAGGGCAGAGCCAGGTAGACAGATGGTCAACTTCATCAGTGACCCTCCTAGTGGAACCATCTCCCCAGGGCAGAGCCAGGTAGATAGATGGTCAACTTCATCAGTGACCCTCCTAGTGGAACCATCTCCCCAGGGCAGAGCCAGGTAGATAGATGGTCAACTTCATCAGTGACCCTCCTAGTGGAACCATCTCCCCAGGGCAGAGCCAGGTAGATAGATGGTCAACTTCATCAGTGACCCTCCTAGTGGAACCATCTCCCCAGGGCAGAGCCAGGTAGATAGATGGTCAACTTCATCAGTGACCCTCCTAGTGGAACCATCTCCCCAGGGCAGAGCCAGGTAGATAGATGGTCAACTTCATCAGTGACCCTCCTAGTGGAACCATCTCCCCAGGGCAGAGCCAGGTAGATAGATGGTCAACTTCATCAGTGACCCTCCTAGTGGGACCATCTCCCCAGGACAGAGCCAGGTAGATAGATGGTCAACTTCATCAGTGACCCTCCTAGTGGGACCATCTCCCCAGGACAGAGCCAGGTCTCCCCAGATAGATATGGTCAACTTCATCAGTGACCCTCCTAGTGGGACCATCTCCCCAGGACAGAGCCAGGTAGATAGATGGTCAACTTCATCAGTGACCCTCCTAGTGGAACCATCTCCCCAGGGCAGAGCCAGGTAGATAGATGGTCAACTTCATCAGTGACCCTCCTAGTGGAACCATCTCCCCAGGGCAGAGCCAGGTAGATAGATGGTCAACTTCATCAGTGACCCTCCTAGTGGAACCATCTCCCCAGGGCAGAGCCAGGTAGATAGATGGCCAACTTCATCAGTGACCCTCCTAGTGGAACCATCTCCCCAGGGCAGAGCCAGGTAGATAGATGGTCAACTTCATCAGTGACCCTCCTAGTGGGACCATCTCCCCAGGACAGAGCCAGGTAGATAGATGGTCAACTTCATCAGTGACCCTCCTAGTGGAACCATCTCCCCAGGGCAGAGCCAGGTAGACAGATGGTCAACTTCATCAGTGACCCTCCTAGTGGAACCATCTCCCAGGGCAGAGCCAGGTAGATAGATGGTCAACTTCATCAGTGACCCTCCCTAGTGGAACCATCTCCCAGGGCAGAGCCAGGTAGACAGATGGTCAACTTCATCAGTGACCCTCCTAGTGGAACCATCTCCCCAGGGCAGAGCCAGGTAGATAGATGGTCAACTTCATCAGTGACCCTCCTAGTGGAACCATCTCCCAGGGCAGAGCCAGGTAGATAGATGGTCAACTTCATCAGTGACCCTCCTAGTGGAACCATCTCCCCAGGGCAGAGCCAGGTAGATAGATGGTCAACTTCATCAGTGACCCTCCTAGTGGAACCATCTCCCCAGGGCAGAGCCAGGTAGATAGATGGCCAACTTCATCAGTGACCCTCCTAGTGGAACCATCTCCCCAGGGCAGAGCCAGGTAGATAGATGGTCAACTTCATCAGTGACCCTCCTAGTGGGACCATCTCCCCAGGACAGAGCCAGGTAGATAGATGGTCAACTTCATCAGTGACCCTCCTAGTGGAACCATCTCCCCAGGGCAGAGCCAGGTAGATAGATGGTCAACTTCATCAGTGACCCTCCTAGTGGAACCATCTCCCCAGGGCAGAGCCAGGTAGATAGATGGTCAACTTCATCAGTGACCCTCCTAGTGGAACCATCTCCCCAGGGCAGAGCTGGTAGATAGATGGTCAACTTCATCAGTGACCCTCCTAGTGGAACCATCTCCCCAGGGCAGAGCCAGGTAGATAGATGGTCAACTTCATCAGTGACCCTCCTAGTGGAACCATCTCCCCAGGGCAGAGCCAGGTAGATAGATGGTCAACTTCATCAGTGACCCTCCTAGTGGGACCATCTCCCCAGGGCAGAGCCAGGTAGACAGCCCTGGTCCAGGCTCAGATGGCTCCTTATTTTGGCCAGAGGAAAGTAGTCCACTATACAGAGTGTCTGGTTCCTAAAGTTGTACATTATATAGGAAATAGGAGCCATTTTGGAGACCACCCCAGTCTCCTCCAAGCATCCTCTCTGACGGAACAGAACAGGATGAATTATCAATATCCTCGACATCCTCCCTGAGTCTGACAGAAAGCTGATCAGAATCATTGATCTGTGTTTTTGTCCAGGACGTGGTGCTGTCCTTCGCCCCCACCAGATGGGGACGTTCAAGGTGAAACAGGTGCTGGAGGTGCTGGGTCAGGTGGTACACCTGGAGCCCTCCTCCGTCAAGCCCGCCTCCGCAGCTTCCACACCATCACCCTGCACCTGTCAGCCGTTTGCTGAACCCCGGTGAGACCCAACACCACCCCTGCACACAGCCGGCACACTGAACCCCTCACTGCCCTGTCCACTGATCCCATACTGTATAGTTCACACTGAACCCCTCACTGCCCTGTCCACTGATCTCCTTCCCATACTGTATAGTTCACACTGAACCCCTCACTGCCCTGTCCTCTGATCTCCTTCCCATACTGTATAGTTCACACTGAACCCCTCACTGCCCTGTCCTCTGATCTCCTTTCCATACTGTATAGTTCACACTGAACCCCTCACTGCCCTGTCCTCTGATCTCCTTTCCATGCTGTATAGTTCACACTGAACCCCTCACTGCCCTGTCCTCTGATCTCTTTCCATACTGTATAGTTCACACTGAACCCTTGCCCTGTCCACTGATCTCTTTCCATACTGTTTAGTTCACACTGAACCCCTCACTGCCCTGTCCACTGATCTCCTTCCATACTGTATAGTTCACACTGAACCCCTCACTGCCCTGTCCTCTGATCTCCTTCCATACTGTATAGTTCACACTGAACCCCTCACTGCCCTGTCCTCTGATCTCTTTCCATACTGTATAGTTCACACTGAACCCCTCACTGCCCTGTCCACTGATCTCTTTCCATACTGTTTAGTTCTTCAAAGTATTGTCTGGCACTCTATCTTCAACCTGTCATTGGACCCAGTCATTGTTTTGTCTGTGATGTATCAGGCATCACCCCGGCTGTGACCAATGAGACAGGCCAGTTTGCCCGGGTGCCCTCAGTGAGCTGGGCAGGTGTGTGGGATTGGTGCGGGCAGCTGTCCTCAGCACGGCCAAGACCCGGCTCCACAGTCACGGTCAGAGCCAGAGCCACCGTAGGAACCAGAGTCCCGACGCCAGCCGGCGAGAGCTTTTGGCCTTCCCCAACGACAGGGCCTGCAGCATCCGCCCTGCCTCTCCAGACACCACCTACAGGTCATCTGAGTTATACTGGCGGTTATAGAGTATCTGCCATGGCACCCTGTGACCTATTCCAGAGACATATCAGTACTACTAATAGTAATGATGGAAATAGTATCAGTACTACTAATAGTATTGATGGAAATAGTATCAGTGCTACTAATAGTAATGATGGAAATAGTATCAGTACTACTAATAGTATTGATGGAAATAGTATCAGTACTACTAATAGTATTGATGGAAATAGTATCAGTACTACTAATAGTAATGATGGAAATAGTTACAGTACTACTAATAGTAATGATGGAAATAGTATGAGTACTACTAATAGTAATGATGGAAATAGTATCAGTACTACTAATAGTAATGATGGAAATAGTATCAGTGCTACTAATAGTATTGATGGAAATAGTATCATTTCTACTAATAGTAATGATGGAAATAGTATCAGTACTACTAATAGTATTGATGGAAATAGTATCAGTACTACTAATAGTAATGATGGAAATAGTATCAGTGCTACTAATAGTATTGATGGAAATAGTATCAGTTCTACTAATAGTAATGATGGAAATAGTTACAGTACTACTACTAGTAATGATGGAAATAGTATCAGTACTACCAATGGTATTGATGGAAATAGTATCAGTTCTACTAATAGTAATGATGGAAATAGTATCAGTACTACTAATAGTAATGATGGAAATAGTATCAGTACTACTAATAGTAATGATGGAAATAGTATCAGTGCTACTAATAGTAATGATGGAAATAGTATCAGTACTACTAATAGTAATGATGGAAATAGTATCAGTACTACTAATAGTATTGATGGAAATAGTATCAGTACTACTAATAGTAATGATGGAAATAGTATCAGTACTACTAATAGTAATGATGGTAATGATGGAAATAGTATCAGTGCAGTCAGGTTTGCAGGGACCTACTAGCCAGATCAAATCAAATTCTAATGCGAGTGTAGTGAAATGCTTGTGCTTCTAGTTCCGACAGTGCAGTAATATGTAACAAGTACTCTAACAATTCCACAACAACTACCTAATACACACAATTCTAAGTAAAGGGATGGAATAAGAATATGTACATATAAATATATGGATGAGCGATAACCGAGTGTCATAGGGAAGATGCAATAGATGGTATAAGATACAGTATATACACATGAGATGAGTAATGCAAGATATGTAAACATTATTAAGTGGCATTATTAAAGTGACCAGATGTCTGGGCAGTCAGCGCAGTTGGTTTACAATTTACATCCGTGTTCTTGTAAAGACCTATGTAGCCCCTATGTTCTGTTCCTATGTAGCCCCTATGTTCTGTTCCTATGTAGCCCCTATGTTCTGTAAAGTCCTATGTAGCCCCTATGTTGTGTAAAGTCCTATGTAGCCCCTATGTTCTGTAAAGTCCTATGTAGCCCCTATGTTCTGTAAAGTCCTATGTAGCCCCTATGTTGTGTAAAGTCCTATGTAGCCCCTATGTTCTGTAAAGTCCTATGTAGCCCCTATGTTCTGTAAAGCCCTATGTAGCCCCTATGTTCTGTAAAGTCCTATGTAGCCCCTATGTTCTGTAAAGTCCTATGTAGCCCCTATGTTCTGTAAAGTCCTATGTAGCCCCTATGTTCTCTAATGTCATATGTA
This sequence comes from Oncorhynchus masou masou, assembly GCF_036934945.1. Taxonomy (NCBI): domain Eukaryota; kingdom Metazoa; phylum Chordata; class Actinopteri; order Salmoniformes; family Salmonidae; genus Oncorhynchus; species Oncorhynchus masou. The sequence continues at coordinate 31,440 of NW_027009104.1, read as the reverse complement.
GCGCCTATGTTCTGTAAAGTCCTATGTAGCCCCTATGTTCTCTAATGTCCTATGTAGCCCCTATGTTATGTACAGTCTTATGTAGCCCCTATGTTCTGCAAAGTCATATGTAGCCCCTATGTTCTCTAAAGACCTATGTAGCCCCTATGTTCTGTAAAGTCCTATGTAGCCCATATGTTTTGTAAAGTCCTGTGTAGCCCCTATGTTCTGCCTATGAACTCTTATGAACTGCTTATATCCTCTCCCTCCACCCAGGACCATCTTCACGGGGGTGGAGCGTTACCGCTTCGAGGACCCTGACTTTTCCTTCACGGAGGAGGAGGAGCAGCAGAGACAGAGACACAGAGATCACTACCTAGCCTTCATCAGGAGCCTGCGAAAGACACGCTTGCAGAAAACCACTGCGAGGTAGACAGAGTGGGATGTGTGTTCTGTATGTTGTAATCTTGGCACCCACAACCAAAGAGCTACCCAGTAAGCAAAATGACACTGAAAAGACTTGACATTACATACATTTCAGGTGCTGAAAAGAATAACAAATAATTAAAGAGCAGCAGTAAATAACAATAGCGGGGCTATATACAGGGGGTACCGTTACAGAGTCAATGTGGGGGCACCCGTGTCAAGGTAATTGAGGTAATATGTACATGTAGGTAGAGTTATTAAAGTGCCTATGCATAGATAATAACAGAGAGTAGCAGCAGCGTAGAAGAGGTGATGCAACCAGTCAGGAGGCTCTCGATGGTGCAGCTGTAAAACCTTTTGAGGATCTGAGGACACATGCCAAACCTTTTCAGTCTCCTGAGTCTCCTTCACGACTGTCTTGGTGTGCTTGGACCATGTTAGTTTGTTGGTGATGTGGACGCCAAGGAACTTGGCTCTCAACCTGCTTCACTAAAGCCCTGTCGATGAGAATGGTGGCGTGCTCGGCCCTCCTTTTCCTGTAGTCCACAATGATCTCCTTTGTCATGGTGAGGGAGAGGTTGTTGTCCTTGCACCACACGTTCAGGTCTCTGACCTCCTCCCCTATAGGCTGTCTCATCGTTGTCGGTGATCAGGCCTACCACTGTTGTGTAAATCAGCAAACTCATTGATGGTGTTGTAGTCGTGCATGGCCGTCATGAGTGAACAGGGAGTACAGGAGGGGACTGAGCACGCACCCCTGAGGGGCCCGTGTTGATGATCAGCGTGGTGGATGTGTTGTTACCTATCCTTACCACCTGGGGGCGGCCTGTCAGGAAGTCCAGGATCCAGTTGCAGAGGCAGGTGTTTAGTCCAAGGGTCTTTAGCTTAGTGATGAGCTTTGAGGGCACTATGGTGTTGAACGCTGAGCTGTAGTCAATGAATAACATTCTCACATAGGTGTTCCTTTTGTCCAGGTGTAAAAGGGCAGTGTGGAGTGCCATAGAGATTGCATCATCTGTGGATCTGTTGGTGCGGTATGCAAAGTGGAGTGGGTCTAGGGGTTCTGAGATACTGGTGTTGATGTGAGCCATGACCAGCCTTTCAAAGCATTCCACGTCGGACGTCAAAGAAACGCTTTATTTTCTGACGTTGAAAATGCGGATTTTCTTTCTTCTCAGGCTGCATGGTGAGGTGGAGGACGACATAGACATTGGGCTCCGGCCTGCCGCAGGGCTCCTCACCCCCCAGCTCTCTGAGGGACCTGGAGTCCAATCACAGCCAGGAGGGGCATAGCGTCGACCAGGGACATAGCCAGCTATTGACCACCTGTATGCTGGCTGCCATGGAGACCAGGTCCAGATTCAGACAGGTATGGCAGGTAAAGCAGGGTGTTTAAAGTCTCTGGTAAACCATTTTTCATGGGTCCTCTAAAGTCTACAGTTACCTGTTTTAGCCCCTGCAATCCCCCTTTATCATTCTGTATCTGGTGTTGCCTGACTGACTGTATACAATCCCCTCCCTTTATCATTCTATATCTGGTGTTTCCTGACTGACTGTATACACTCCTCCCTTTATCATTCTATATCTGGTGTTTCCTGACTGACTGTATACAATCCCCTCCCTTTATCATTCTGTATCTGGTGTTTCCAGACTGACTGTATACAATCCCCTCCCTTTATCATTCTGTATCTGGTGTTTCCTGACTGACTGTATGGAATTCCTCTGTCTCTATCATTCTATATCTGGTGTTTCCTGACTGACTGTATACACTCCACTCCCTTTATCATTCTACATCTGGTGTTTCCTGACTGACTGTATGGTATTCCTCTTTCTCTATCATTCTTTAACCCTCTGCTGTCCAGGTGACAGAGGGCATCAATGCACTACCCTCCACCAACCAGGAGGTGGCAGACTGCAGTCGCACCCTGACAGTTCAGCAGCTCCACCAAGTAGTCATAGGTGAGAAACGCATGCAGTCTTTGTTTGCATTAGGAATCTTAAGCCCTCTTGTCCCTCCCATGGCTGATGAAGAGAATATTCACGAAATTAGCATTTTAAAGATGTGAATCAGAGTTTGGTTTCCCCTCCTCCCCTTCCAGGCCCGTCCTTAATAGATTTTGGTGAGGTGTGTGTGGCCTCAGTGTGTGTGAGGAACCTGGACCTGGTGAACAACCTGCAGGTGTATGTGTGGGTGCAGCTGGAGTTAGACTGCTGTCCTGAGCTGCAGCGCTCCAGCCCCCTGTCCCACGTCCTGCCCCCCCTCTCCAGAGCCACCCTGCCCCTCGTCTTAGAGAGCACCAAGCTGGGAAAGTTCCACAAGTTAGTCACTCTGTGTGTGGCTGGTTGTCTGTCTCTGTCTCACTCTCTCTCTCTCTCTTGCTCTCGCTCTCTCTCTCTCGCTCTCAATCTCTCTCTCTCTCTTCTTGCTCTTGCTCTCTCTCCCTCTTGCTCTCGATCTCTCTTGCTCTCGCTCTCTCTCTCTCTCCCTCTTGCACTCGATCTCTCTTGCTCTCTCTCTCTCTCTCTCTCTTGCTCTCGATCTCTCTTGCTCTCGCTCTCGATCTCTCTCTCTCTTGCTCTCGATCTCTCTTTGCTCTCGCTCCTCGCTCTCTCTCTTGCTCTCGATCTCTCTTGCTCTCGCTCTCGATCTCTCTCTCTCTCTCTCTCTTTTATATATAGAGGTTTCCTAAATTGATAATTGACCAACCAAATGGAGTCCAATTGTTATTGCTTGATGAACTGACTGGCTGGCTGCCATTTGACTGGTAGATTCTGTCTCCCAGGTCAATCTGCTACACGGTGAATAGTCATCACCGCAGCCATGTCCTGGTTCAGTCCCAGCTGGTCCCTGTGGTCCTCCAGCTGTCCCAGAGCCAGGTGGTCCTGTCCCCTTCCCCCAGCTACCTGGCCCAGTCGGCCTACAGGGGTACTGTGACCCTGGTCAACCCCAGGAACCACCCGGCTGACTTCACCTGGAGGCCCATCATCACAGAGACGGGCCTGGCCTTCCTCCATACGCCCAGCCACAGGTAGGCTGCTGCTCTGGGCCTTATCAAAACCACACGCTACTGTCGTCTTCCATATGTTCTGTATGGTGATGTTCTGTAGTCTAGTCTTCTATATGTACTGTATGGTGATGTACTGTAGTCTAGTCTTCTATATGTACTGTAGTCTAGCCTTCTATATGTACTGTAGTCTAGTCTTCTATATGTTCTGTATGGTGATGTACTGTAGTCTAGTCTTCTATATGTTCTGTATGGTGATGTACTGTAGTCTAGTCTTCTATATGTTCTGTATGGTGATGTACTGTAGTCTAGTCTTCTATATGTACTGTATGGTGATGTACTGTAGTCTAGTCTTCTATATGTACTGTAGTCTAGTCTTCTATATGTACTGTAGTCTAGTCTTCTATATGTTCTGTATGGTGATGTACTGTAGTCTTCTTTCTATATGTACTGTAGTCTAGTCTTCTATATGTACTGTATGGGGATGTACTGTGGTCTAGTCTTCTATATGTACTGTAGTCTAGTCTTCTATATGTTCTGTATGGTGATGTACTGTAGTCTAGTCTTCTATATGTACTGTAGTCTAGTCTTCTATATGTACTGTAGTCTAGTCTTCTATATGTTCTGTATGGTGATGTACTGTAGTCTAGTCTTCTATATGTACTGTAGTCTAGTCTTCTATATGTTCTGTATGGTGATGTACTGTAGTCTAGTCTTCTATATGTACTGTAGTCTAGTCTTCTATATGTACTGTAGTCTAGTCTTCTATATGTTCTGTATGGTGATGTCCTGTAGTCTAGTCTTCTATATGTTCTGTATGGTGATGTACTGTAGTCTAGTCTTCTATATGTTCTGTATGGTGATGTACTGTAGTCTAGTCTTCTATATGTACTGTAGTCTAGTCTTCTATATGTACTGTAGTCTAGTCTTCTATATGTTCTGTATGGTGATGTCCTGTAGTCTAGTCTCTATATGTACTGTAGTCTAGTCTTCTATATGTACTGTAGTCTAGTCTTCTATATGTTCTGTATGGTGATGTACTGTAGTCTAGTCTTCTATATGTACTGTATGGTGATGTACTGTGGTCTAGTCTTCTATATGTACTGTATGGTGATGTTCTGTAGTCTAGTCTTCTATATGTACTGTAGTCTAGTCTTCTATATGTACTGTAGTCTAGTCTTCTATATGTACTGTAGTCTAGTCTTCTATATGTACTGTTTGGTGATGTACTGTAGTCTAGTCTTCTATATGTTCTGTTTGGTGATGTTCTGTAGTCTAGTCTCTATATGTACTGTAGTCTAGTCTTCTATATGTTCTGTATGGTGATGCACTGTAGTCTAGTCTTCTATATGTACTGTAGTCTAGTCTTCTATATGTTCTGTATGGTGATGTACTGTAGTCTAGTCTCTATATGTACTGTAGTCTAGTCTTCTATATGTTCTGTATGGTGATGTACTGTAGTCTAGTCTTCTATATGTTCTGTTTGGTGATGTTCTGTAGTCTAGTCTCTATATGTACTGTAGTCTAGTCTTCTATATGTTCTGTATGGTGATGCACTGTAGTCTAGTCTTCTATATGTACTGTAGTCTAGTCTTCTATATGTACTGTAGTCTAGTCTTCTATATGTTCTGTATGGTGATGTACTGTAGTCTAGTCTTCTATATGTACTGTAGTCTAGTCTTCTATATGTTCTGTATGGTGATGCACTGTAGTCTAGTCTTCTATATGTACTGTAGTCTAGTCTTCTATATGTTCTGTATGGTGATGTACTGTAGTCTAGTCTTCTATATGTACTGTAGTCTAGTCTTCTATATGTACTGTAGTCTAGTCTTCTATATGTTCTGTATGGTGATGCACTGTGGTCTAGTCTTCTATATGTACTGTATGGTGATGTACTGTAATCTACTCTTCTATATGTACTGTAGTCTAGTCTTCTATATGTACTGTAGTCTAGTCTTTTATATGTACTGTATGTTGATGCACTGTAGTCTAGTCTTCTATATGTACTGTAGTCTAGTCTTTTATATGTACTGTATGGTGATGCACTGTAGTCTAGTCTTCTATATGTACTGTAGTCTAGTTTTCTTTATGTTCTGTATGGTGATGTACTGTGGTCTAGTCTTCTATATGTTCTGTATGGTGATGTACTGTAATCTAGTCTTCTATATGTTCTGTAGTCTAGTCTTCTATACAGTGGGGAGAACAAGTATTTGATACACTGCCGATTTTGCAGGTTTTCCAACTTACAAAGCATGTAGAGGTCTGTACTTTTTATCATAGGTACACTTCAACTGTGAGAGACGGAATCTAAAACAAAAATACAGAAAATCACATTGTATGATAAGTAATTAATTTGCATTTTATTGCATGACATAAGTATTTGATACATCAGAAAAGCAGAACTTAATATTTGGTACAGAAACCTTTGTTTGCAATTACAGATTACAGATCATACGTTTCCTGTAGATCTTGACCAAGTTTGCACACTGCAGCAGGGATTTTGGCCCACTCCTCCATACAGACCTTCTCCAGATCCTTCAGGTTTCGGAGCTGTCTTTGGGCATTACGGACTTTCAGCTCCCTACAAATATTTTCTATTGGGTTCAGATCTGGAGACTGGCTAGGCCACTTCAGGACCTTGAGATGCTTCTTACGGAGCCACTCCTTAGTTGCCCTGGCTGTGTGTTTCGGATCGTTGTCATGCTGGAAGACCCAGCCACAACCCATCTTCAATGTTCTTACTGAGGGAAGGAGGTTGTTTGCCAAGATCTCGCGATACATGGCCCCATCTATCCTCCCCTCAATACGGTGCAGTCGTCCTGTCCCCTTTGCAGAAAAGCATCCCCAAAGAATGATGTATCCACCTCCATGCTTCACGGTTGGGATGGTGTTCTTGGGGTTGTACTCATCCTTCTTCCTCCAAACACGGCTAGTGGAGTTTAGACCAAAAGCTCTATTTTTGTCTCATCAGACCACATGACCTTCTCCCATTCCTCCTATGGATCATCCAGATTGTCATTGGCAAACTTCAGACGGGCCTAGACATGCGCTGGCTTGAGCAGGGGGACCTTGTGTGCGCTGCAGGATTTTAATCCATGACGGTGTAGTGTGTTACTAATGGTTACTAATGGTTCTTTGAGACTGTGGTCCCAGCTCTCTTCAGGTCATTGACCCGGTCCTGCCCTGTAGTTCTGGGATAGGAAAACCTGCAAAATCGGCAGTGTATCAAATACTTGTTCTCCCCACTGTATGTACTGTATGGTGATGTACTGTAGTCTAGTCTTCTATATGTACTGTATGGTGATGTACTGTAGTCTAGCCTTCTATATGTACTGTAGTCTATTCTTCTATATGTACTGTAGTCTAGTCTCTATATGTTCTGTATGGTGATGTACTGTAGTCTAGTCTCTATATGTACTGTAGTCTAGTCTCTATATGTACTGTATATGTACTGTAGTCTAGTCTCTATATGTTCTGTATGGTGATGTACTGTAGTCTAGTCTCTATGTACTGCAGTCTAGTCTATATGTACTGTATGGTGATGTACTGTAGTCTAGTCTTCTATATGTACTGTAGTCTAGTCTCTATATGTTCTGTAGGGTGATGTACTGTAGTCTAGTCTCTATATGTACTGTAGTCTAGTGATATGTACTGTAGTCTAGTCTTCTATATTTACTGTATGGTGATGTACTGTAGTCTAGTCTTCTATATGTACTGTAGTCTAGTCTTCTATATGTACTGTATGGTGATGTACTGTAGTCTAGTCTTCTATATGTACTGTAGTCTAGTCTCTATATGTACTGTATGGTGATGTACTGTAGTCTAGTCTTCTATATGTTCTGTATGGTGATGTACTGTAGTCTAGTCTCTATATGTACTAGTCTAGTCTTCTATATGTACTGTAGTCTAGTCTCTATATGTACTGTAGTCTAGTCTCTATATGTTCTGTATGGTGATGTACTGTAGTCTAGTCTCTATATGTAGTCTAGTCTTCTATATGTACTGTAGTCTAGTCTCTATATGTTCTGTGTGGGGATGTACGTGTCTCTAGTATCGTTCTCCCTCCCACCCCCCCTCTCTCTCCCTCCTTCTCTCTCCCTACCACCCTCTCTCCTCCCTACCACCCTCTCTCTCTCTCTCCCTCCTCTCTCCCTCCCACCCCCTCCCTCTCTCTTCCTCCCCCCTCTTCTCTCTGCCAGGTACTGTGGAGGCCTACAGGGAGTTAGACTGTGAGGTGATGTGGCATCCCTCTTTCTCCTCTCCTCTGGAGGGACAGTTTGACCTGTGTGTTCACCAGGGAAACACCGCACAGCTACGATGTCTGGCCAAGGTGTGTGTGTATCTGTGTGTTTCTGTAGTTGAGGTTCCTGTGATTGTTAATGTAGAGAGAGATCCCATTCTCCTCCCTCCAGCTTGGTTCATCCAGTGTGCAGCTGGCTGAGAAACATCTGGTGTTTGGATCAGTACCTCTCATCTTCCCCTCCGTCAGGACCGCAACGCTACACAACACAGGACACAACCATGCCTACTTCCAGGTTCACACTCCACACCGGGTCTTTGTACCGTCTATACTTGTGTGTGTGTTTTATAGAGGTATAGCGTGTGTGTGTGTGTGTGTGTGTGTGTGTGTGTGTGTGTGTGTGTGTGTGTGTGTGTGTGTGTGTGTGTGTGTGTGTGTGTGTGTGTGTGTGTGTGTGTGTGTGCGCGCGTGTGGGTATCAGGTGTTGGACGTGTACCCCCTGCCTGGCATGGTGGTGACCCCCACCGAGGGTGTGGTACCTGTGGGGGGGCAGGCAGAGGTCCAGGTGCACCTCAACCCCGGAGCTGTCATGAAGTTTGACACCAGAGTGGAGGTGAAGGAAACAGACACACAACATATCGTAAAGTCTCTACAGACACACAACATATCATAAAGTCTCTACAAACACACAACATATTATAAAGATTAGACACCTACAGTAGATTAAATAAAATTAAAAAAGTAGATTAAATACCTACTGTAGATTAGACACCTATATTATTAGACACCTACAGAATTAGACACCTAAGTAGATTAGACAACTACAGTAGATTAGACACCTACTGTAGATTAGACACCTTATTTTAGAAACCTAAAGATTAGACACCTACAGTAGATTAGACAACTACAGTAGATTAGACACCTACATTAGATTAGACACCTATATTAGATTAGACACCTACATTAGATTAGACAACTACAGTCTTACAACTACAGTCATTAGACACCTTTAGATTAGACACCTATAAGATTAACAACTCTAGATTAGACACCTATATTAGATTAGACACCTACATTAGATTAGCAAACTTAGATTAGACAACTACAGTAATTAGACAACTACAGTAGATTAGACAACTACAGTAGATTCAGTACAGTAGATTTACTGTAGATTTATTTCTGAAACCTAAATAACCTCTAGTCTTACCTGTCATTATTTCAGAAACCTAAATAACCTCTAGTCTTAACTGTCATTATTTCTGAAACCTAAATAACCTCTAGTCTTACCTGTCATTATTTCAGAAACCTAAATAACCTCTAGTCTTACCTGTCATTATGTCAGAAAATAACCTATTTCAGATAAATAACCTCTAGTCTTACCTGGATTAGTTTGTCCTAAATAACCTCTAGTCTTACCTGTCATTAGATTTCAGAAACCTAATAGTCATGATGGATGCTTGTCTAACGAGGTGTGTGTTGCAGATCGCTCTAAGGGAACATGAAATCTCTGGAGCTGATAGTGGGCGACACCCCCCTGGTGGACATCAACGTGGTGAGTTCATATGTATGTGTGTGTGTGTGTGTGTGTGTGCATGTGTGTGTGTGTGTGTGTGTGTGCATGTATGTGTATGTGCATGTGCGTGTGTGTGTGTGTATGTATGTATATGTGTGTGTGTGTGTGTGTGTGTGTGTGTGTGTGTGTGTGTGTGTGTGTGTGTATATGTATGTATGTATGTGTGTGTATATGTATGTATGTGTGTATGTGTGTGTATGTGTGTGTGTGTGTGTGTGTGTGTGTGTGTGTGTGTATATGTACAGTTGCAAGAAAAAAGTATGTGAACCCTTTGGAAATACCTGGATTTCTGCATACATTTTTCATAACATTTGATCTTCATCTAAGTCACAACAATTGACAAACATAGTGTGCTTAAACTAATAACACACAAGCAATGTGCCTTTTTCTCTCCACACATAATGGTGTTGTGTTCCTTCCAAACAACTCAGCTGTAGTTTCATCTGTCCACAGAATATTTTGCCAGAAGTGCTGTGGAACATCCAGATGATCTTTTGTTAACTTCAAATGTGCTGCATTGTTTTTATTGAGACAGCAGTGGCTTCTTCCGTGGTGTCCTCCCATGAACACTATTCTTGTCTAGTGTTTTACGTACCGTAGACTCGTCAACAGAGATGTTAGCGTGTTCCAGAGATTTCTGTAAGTCTTTAGCTGACACTCTAGGATTCTTCTTAACCTCATTGAGCATTCTGCTCTGTGCTCTTGCAGTCATCTTTGCAGGACGGCCTCTCCTGTAGCAACAGTGCTGAACTTTCTCCACCTCTAAACAATTTATCTTACTGTGGACTGATGAACATCAAGGCTTTTAGAGATACTTTTGTAACCCTTTCCATCTTTATGCAAGTCAACAATTAGGTCTTCTGAGATCTCTCTTGTTCGAGACATGGTTCCCATCAGGCAATGCTTCTTGTGAAAAGCAAACTCAAAATTTGTGAGTGTTTTTATAGGACAGGGCAACTCTAACCAACATCTCCAATCTCGTCTCATTGATTGGACTCCAGGTTAGCTGACTCCTGACTCCAGTTATCTTCTGGAGAAGTCATTAGCCTGGGGTTCTCATACCTTTTCCAACCTACACTGCAAATGTTTAAATGATGTAATCAGTATAGACAAGAAAAATACAATAATTGGTGTGTTATTAGTTTAAGCACACTGTGTTGTCTGTTGTTATGACTAAGATGAAGATCAGATCAAATGTGATGACCAATTTATTCAGAAATCCAGGTATGCGTGTGTGTGTGTGTGTGTGTGTGTGTGTGTGTCTGTGTACGAAACACACAGAACAGCAGAGCATAACAGCGTGTCCTGAATATGCCCTGTCAGGAGCACACTACAGCAGTCTCTAGTCCTTTTCTGCTGAGTTGTGGAAAACAAACAATCCGTACCAATTTATCATAACAACAAAGTCTGCTGCTTCCTGTTTGGAAATGAATGGAAACCCCTTTTCCAACAGAACAAGATGAATGTGGTGGTGTTCACTGCCTTGAAATGAGCAGGTGGTTCACACACAAAAATAGACAACTTTTTGTGTGTGAGTAGTTCTTTTTCCTTTTTGCAATGGGCAGTTCTTTCAAAAAACAAATCAGAATTGACATGTTTTTCTTTGGAGTGTTTGTCTCAGCCCCTTAGCTGGGCTCTGTAGAATGAGCTGCTGGGCCACGCAGGCTTTAAGAGGGCAGGCCACGCTTACAGCTGGATCCAACTGGATCCTCCCTCTCCTTTAACTGGATCCTCCCTCTCCTTTAACTGGATCCTCCCTCTCCTTTAACTGGATCCTCCCTCTCCTTTAACTGGATCCTCCCTCTCCTTTAACTGGATCCTCCCTCTCCTTTAACTGGATCCTCCCTCTCCTTTAACTGGATCCTCCCTCTCCTTTAACTGGATCCTCCCTCTCCTTTAACTGGATTCTCCTCCCTTTAACTGATCCTCCCTTCCTTTAACTGGATCCTCCCTCTCCTTTAACTGGATCCTCCCTCTCCTTTAACTGGATCCTCCCTCTCCTTTAACTGGATCCTCCCTTTTCATTCTTTCATTTTCAGAGAGCAGAGCTGAGCTGTTCATTTTCAGAGAGCAGAGCTGAGCTGTTCATTTTCAGAGAGCTGAACAGAGCTGAGCTGTTCATTTTCAGAGAGCAGAACAGAGCTGAGCTGTTCATTTTCAGAGAGCAGAACAGAGCTGAGCTGTTCATTTTCAGAGAGCAGAACAGAGCTGAGCTGTTCATTTTCAGAGAGCAGAACAGAGCTGAGCTGTTCATTTTCAGAGAGCAGAACAGAGCTGAGCTGAGCTTTCATTTTCAGAGAGCAGAACAGAGCTGAGCTGTTCATTTTCAGAGAGCAGAACAGAGCTGAGCTGTTCATTGCTGTTTTTATTGCCACAGTCAGAAATCAAAACATTCAACTCGGTCTGTAAAATATTTAGACTCCTTAAATATTCCTCCTCCCAGAAACATCTCTCCGTCTTACTTATCCTCCTCCTCCTCCTCTCAGAAACATCTCTCCATCTTACTTATCCTCCTCCTCCTCTCAGAAACATCTCTCCATCTTAGTTATCCTCCTCCTCCTCCTCCTCCTCCTCCTCCCTCTCAGAAACATCTCTCCGTCTTACTTATCCTCCTCCTCCTCCTCCCAGAAACATCTCTCCCGTCTTACTTATCCTCCTCCTCCTCCTCTCAGAAACATCTCTCCGTCTTACTTATCCTCCTCCTCCTCCTCCCAGAAACATCTCTCCGTCTTACTTATCCTCCCCTCCTCCTCTCAGAAACATCTCTCCGTCTTACTTATCCTCCTCCTCCTCCTCCTCTCAGAAACATCTCTCCATCTTACTTATCCTCCTCCTCCTCTCAGAAACATCTCTCCGTCTTACTTATCCTCCTCCTCCTCCTCTCAGAAACATCTCTCCATCTTACTTATCCTCCTCCTCCTCTCAGAAACATCTCTCCGTCTTACTTATCCTCCTCCTCCTCCTCTCAGAAACATCTCTCCATCTTACTTATCCTCCTCCTCCTCCTCTCAGAAACATCTCTCCATCTTACTTATCCTCCTCCTCCTCCTCTCAGAAACATCTCTCCATCTTACTTATCCTCCTCCTCCTCTCAGAAACATCTCTCCATCTTAGTTATCCTCCTCCTCCTCCTCTCAGAAACATCTCTCCATCTTACTTATCCTCCTCCTCCTCCTCTCAGAAACATCTCTCCATCTTACTTATCCTCCTCCTCCTCCTCTCAGAAACATCTCTCCATCTTACTTATCCTCCTCCTCCTCTCAGAAACATCTCTCCATCTTTGTTATCCTCCTCCTCCTCCTCTCAGAAACATCTCTCCATCTTACTTATCCTCCTCCTCCTCTCAGAAACATCTCTCCATCTTACTTATCCTCCTCCTCCTCCTCTCAGAAACATCTCTCCATCTTACTTATCCTCCTCCTCCTCCTCTCAGAAACATCTCTCCATCTTACTTATCCTCCTCCTCCTCCTCTCAGAAACATCTCCATCTTACTTATCCTCCTCCTCCTCCTCTCAGAAACATCTCTCCGTCTTACTTATCCTCTTCCTCCTCCTCTCAGAAACATCTCTCCATCTTGCTTATCCTCCTCCTCCTCCTCTCAGAAACATCTCTCCATCTTACTTATCCTCCTCCTCCTCCTCTCAGAAACATCTCTCCGTCTTACTTATCCTCCTCCCTCCTCCTCTCAGAAACATCTCTCCGTCTTACTTATCCTCTTCCTCCTCCTCTCAGAAACATCTCTCCATCTTACTTATCCTCCTCCTCCTCCTCTCAGAAACATCTCTCCATCTTACTTATCCTCTTCCTCCTCCTCTCAGAAACATCTCTCATCTTACCTTATCCTCCTCCTCCTCTCAGAAACATCTCTCCATCTTACTTATCCTCCTCCTCCTCCTCTCAGAAACATCTCTCCATCTTAGTTATCCTCCTCCTCCTCTCAGAAACATCTCTCCATCTTAGTTATCCTCTTCCTCCTCCTCTCAGAAACATCTCTCCATCTTACTTATCCTCCTCCTCCTCCTCTCAGAAACATCTCTCCATCTTACTTATCCTCCTCCTCCTCCTCTCAGAAACATCTCTCCATCTTACTTATCCTCCTCCTCCTCCTCTCAGAAACATCTCTGTCTTACTTATCCTCCTCCTCCTCCTCTCTGAAACATCTCTCCGTCTTAGTTATCCTCCTCCTCTCAGAAACATCTCTCCGTCTTACTTATCCTCCTCCTCCTCCTCTCTGAAACATCTCTCAGTCTTACTTATCCTCCTCCTCCTCCTCTCAGAAACATCTCTCCATCTTACTTATCCTCCCTCCTCCTCCTCTCAGAAACATCTCTCCATCTTTGTTATCCTCCTCCTCCTCTCAAAACATCTCTCCATCTTACTTATCCTCCTCCTCCTCCTCTCAGAAACATCTCTCCATCTTACTTATCCTCCTCCTCCTCCTCTCAGAAACATCTCTCCATCTTAGTTATCCTCCTCCTCCTCCTCTCAGAAACATCTCTCCATCTTAGTTATCCTCCTCCTCCTCCTCTCAGAAACATCTCTCCATCTTACTTATCCTCCTCCTCCTCCTCTCAGAAACATCTCTCCATCTTACTTATCCTCTTCCTCCTCCTCTCAGAAACATCTCTCCATCTTACTTATCCTCCTCCTCCTCTCAGAAACATCTCTCCATCTTACTTATCCTCCTCCTCCTCCTCTCAGAAACATCTCTCCATCTTAGTTATCCTCCTCCTCCTCTCAGAAACATCTCTCCATCTTACTTATCCTCTTCCTCCTCCTCTCAGAAACATCTCTCCATCTTACTTATCCTCCTCCTCCTCCTCTCAGAAACATCTCTCCATCTTACTTATCCTCCTCCTCCTCCTCTCAGAAACATCTCTCCATCTTACTTATCCTCCTCCTCCTCCTCTCAGAAACATCTCTCCATCTTACTTATCCTCCTCCCTCCTCCTCTCAGAAACATCTCTCCATCTTACTTATCCTCCTCCTCCTCCTCTCAGAAACATCTCTCCATCTTACTTATCCTCCTCCTCTCTCAGAAACATCTCTCCATCTTACTTATCCTCCTCCCTCCTCCACTCTCAGAAACATCTCTCCATCTTACTTATCCTCCTCCTCCTCCTCTCTGAAACATCTCTCAGTCTTACTTATCCTCCTCCTCTCTGAAACATCTCTCCGTCTTAGTTATCCTCCTCCTCCTCTCAGAAACATCTCTCAGTCTTACTTATCCTCCTCCTCCTCCTCTCAGAAACATCTCTCCATCTTACTTATCCTCCTCCTCCTCCTCTCAGAAACATCTCTCCATCTTACTTATCCTCCTCCCTCCTCCTCTCAGAAACATCTCTCCGTCTTAGTTATCCTCCTCCTCCTCTCAGAAACATCTCTCCGTCTTACCATCCTCCTCCTCCTCCTCTCTGAAACATCTCTCAGTCTTACTTATCCTCCTCCTCCTCCTCTCAGAAACATCTCTCCATCTTACTTATCCTCCTCCTCCTCCTCTCAGAACATCTCTCCATCTTTGTTATCCTCCTCCTCCTCTCAGAAACATCTCTCCATCTTACTTATCCTCCTCCTCCTCCTCCTCTCAGAAACATCTCTCCATCTTACTTATCCTCCTCCTCCTCCTCTCAGAAACATCTCTCCATCTTAGTTATCCCTCCTCCTCCTCTCAGAAACATCTCTCCATCTTAGTTATCCTCCTCCTCCTCCTCTCAGAAACATCTCTCCATCTTACTTATCCTCCTCCTCCTCTCTCAGAAACATCTCTCCATCTTACTTATCCTCTTCCTCCTCCTCTCAGAAACATCTCTCCATCTTACTTATCCTCCTCCTCCTCTCAGAAACATCTCTCCATCTTACTTATCCTCCTCCTCCTCCTCTCAGAAACATCTCTCCATCTTAGTTATCCTCCTCCTCCTCTCAGAAACATCTCTCCATCTTACTTATCCTCTTCCTCCTCCTCTCAGAAACATCTCTCCATCTTACTTATCCTCCTCCTCCTCCTCTCAGAAACATCTCTCCATCTTACTTATCCTCCTCCTCCTCCTCAGAAACATCTCTCCATCTTACTTATCCTCCTCCTCCTCCTCTCAGAAACATCTCTCCATCTTACTTATCCTCCTCCTCCTCCTCTCAGAAACATCTCTCCATCTTACTTATCCTCCTCCTCCTCCTCTCAGAAACATCTCTCCATCTTACTTATCCTCCTCCTCCTCCTCTCAGAAACATCTCTCCATCTTACTTATCCTCCTCCTCCTCTCAGAAACATCTCTCCATCTTACTTATCCTCCTCCTCCTCCTCTCAGAAACATCTCTCCATCTTACTTATCCTCCTCCTCCTCCTCTCTGAAACATCTCTCAGTCTTACTTATCCTCCTCCTCCTCTCTGAAACATCTCTCCGTCTTAGTTATCCTCCTCCTCCTCTCAGAAACATCTCTCCGTCTTACTTATCCTCCTCCTCCTCCTCTCTGAAACATCTCTGTCTTACTTATCCTCCTCCTCCTCCTCTCAGAAACATCTCTCCATCTTACTTATCCTCCTCCTCCTCCTCTCAGAAACATCTCTCCATCTTTGTTATCCTCCTCCTCCTCTCAGAAACATCTCTCCATCTTACTTATCCTCCTCCTCCTCCTCTCAGAAACATCTCTCCTTCTTACTTATCCTCCTCCTCCTCTCAGAAACATCTCTCCATCTTAGTTATCCTCCTCCTCCTCCTCTCAGAAACATCTCTCCATCTTAGTTATCCTCCTCCTCCTCCTCTCAGAAACATCTCTCCATCTTTGTTATCCTCCTCCTCCTCCTCCTCCTCTCAGACATCCTTCCTGTTCCACGGGGTGTATTCTGGTTCCAGTCGTGGCGTTCCGTTCTCCCTGAGGAACCGATCCTCTGCCCTGGCCCGGGTCCAGTTTGACCTGTCAGAACACACTGACTTCACCATCCACCTCCCTCCACACTCTGCAGGTATGTATTTGATTGATTGATTGATAGACAAATAGACTGTGACTGAAATGCTCTGAGAAGATAGACTGTCATAAACTGTCAGCCTAGTTCAATTTAGATGTATGGATTACTAAACTGCAGGCCTAATATTGAGAGCCAGGTGTTGGTGTGTTACAGGTCGAGCCAGGAGCCAGACGTGTTTGTGATGGACCTACAGGAGCAGCAGACTGCCCAGTGTTGCCTGGTGTTCTCCTAAACAAGTAAGGGCTCCATCCTCCCTCCTCTGTTTTCATTATCCCTCATCTATACTCATTTTCACCTATTAATCACCAACACATCAACCACCTTCCACAGTACTCCACCTACATCTGTGTTTATTAATCACCAACATCAACCACCTTCCACAGTACTCCCACCTACATCTGTGTTTATTAATCACCAACACATCAACCACCTTCCACAGTACTCCACCTACAACTGTGTTTATTAATCACCAACACATCAACCACCTTCCACAGTACTCCACCTACATCTATCTGTGTCTATTAATCACCAACACATCAACCACCTTCCACAGTACTCCACCTACATCTATCTGTGTCTATTAATCTTAACACATCAACCACCTTCCACAGTACTCCACCTACATCTATCTGTGTCTATTAATCACCAACACATCAACCACCTTCCACAGTACTCACCTACATCTATCTGTGTCTATTAATCACCAACACATCAATTCCACAGTACTCCACCTACATCTATCTGTGTCTAAATCACCAACACATCAACCACCTTCCACAGTACTCCACCTACATCTGTGTCCTATTAATCACCAACATCACCACCTTCCACAGTACTCCACCTACATCTATCTGTGTCTATTAATCACTAACACATCAACCACCTTCACAGTACTCCACCTACATCTATCTGTGTCCTAGAATCACCAACATCAATCAACCACCTTCCACAGTACTCCACCTACATCTATCTGTGTTTATTAATCACCAACACATCAACCACCTTCCACAGTACTCCACCTACATCTATCTGTGTCTATTAATCACCAACACATCAATCAACCACCTTCCACAGTACTCCACCTACATCTATCTGTGTTTATTAATCACCAAAAACACACCAACCACCTTCCACAGTACTCCACCTACATCTATCTGTGTCTATTAATCACCAACACATCAACCACCTTCCACAGTACTCCACCTACATCTGTGTTTATTAATCACCAACACATCAACCACCTTCCACAGTACTCCACCTACATCTACATGTCTATTAATCACCAACACATCAACCACCTTCCACAGTACTCCACCTACATCTGTGTTTATTAATCACCAACACATCAATCAACCACCTTCCACAGTACTCCACCTACATCTGTGTTTATTAATCACCAACACATCAATCAACCACCTTCCACAGTACTCCACCTACATCTATCTGTGTCTATTAATCACCAACACATCAACCACCTTCCACAGTACTCCACCTACATCTGTGTCTATTAATCACCAACACATCAACCACCTTCCACAGTACTCCACCTACATCTATCTGTGTCTATTAATCACCAACACATCAACCACCTTCCACAGTACTCCACCTACATCTGTGTCTATTAATCACCAACACATCAACCACCTTCCACAGTACTCCACCTACATCTATCTGTGTCTATTAATCACCAACACATCAACCACCTTCCACAGTACTCCACCTACATCTGTGTCTATTAATCACCAACACATCAACCACCTTCCACAGTACTCCACCTACATCTATCTGTGTCTATTAATCACCAACACATCAACCACCTTCCACAGTACTCCACCTACATCTGTGTCTATTAATCACCAACACATCAACCACCTTCCACAGTACTCCACCTACATCTGTGTCTATTAATCACCAACACATCAACCACCTTCCACAGTACTCCACCTACATCTGTGTTTATAATAGACATGTTTTCCCTGAACACAGAGACATCAAGGATAAGTTCTCCCCACCATAATCATGATCCTAACCTCACCATTACACCAAACTGAACTGACCCAAACCCCATCCCATCTCTATCAGTCGGTAGTTCCTATGTTTGTCCTGCAGGTGGCAGCGTATGACTTCAACCTGCCTGTGACGGTCAACGGTGTGGGCATGCCTCCCTCCTCCTCTTCCTCCTCCTCCGCCCCTCCCAGCTCTGTCCTCAAGTCCTCCTCTTCCCGGGACCAACACATCGTCACCCCGCGCCCGCTGCCCATCGCCATGGAGACGCTCTCACGCAGGGTGCAGGCCACAGGTTAGAGGGGTGGGAGATACAGTGTCAGAAAGTGTCAGTTGCCTGCCTGAACCATTGGCCTGAACAGATGGACTGAGATATTCTGTCCCTGCAGTATACTTAATATATATATATTTATATTGAGAGCCATATATATATATTACTATTATTATTTATTTTTTATAAACTTTTCTTGCTGCTTTTCCTTGACAGTAAACAAACAACAGACAAAAACAAGAAACAACTTAACATTTACATACATTTCCACAAACATCAATTAAATCACACTTTCTCAGACCTACATGTTCCCACTGTATCCACGTCCAACGTTGTTTCCAATACTTGTAAGACTCCATATGACCTCACAATGTGCTATGTTGTTTCTGTCCCTGCAGTATACTAGACAGTAATGACACTACACACTCAGCATTCCAGGCTCTGAGATAAGAAAATAGGTTGAAGATAAGAGTGGTTTAGGACCTGAGATAAGACAATAGGTTGAAGATAAGAGGGGTTTAGGACCTGAGATAAGACAATAGGTTGAAGTTAAGAGGGGTTTAGGACCTGAGATAAGACAATAGGTTGAAGATAAGAGGGGTTTAGGAGCTGTGATAAGACAATAGGTTGAAGATAAGAGTGGTTTAGGACCTGAGATAAGACAATAGGTTGAAGATAAGAGGGGTTTAGGACCTGAGATAAGACAATAGGTTGAAAAAATAAGAGGGGTTTAGGAGCTGAGATAAGACAATAGGTTGAAGATAAGAGGGTTTAGGAGCTGAGATAAGACAATAGGTTGAAGCTAAGAGGGTTTAGGAGCTGTGATAAGACAATAGGGTGAAGGTAAGAGTGGTTTAGGAGTTGTGATAAGACAATAGGTTGAAGATAAGAGTGGTTTAGGAGCTGTGATAAGACAATAGTTTGAAAATAAGAGGGGTTTAGGAGCTGTGTAATTAGCACTTAGGAAATTCTGTCCCTGTGTGTCCCTCAGCCCTGTGTGTCCCGCTGGAGATGTCCCCATCAAGTCTCCAGTTTGATCTGGAGCCCTTTGGCTCAGTTACTACTACCTCACAAACTCAGGTAGCTACCATCACCTCACCACTCCACCAACTTCTAAAGCAGGTAGATTCTGAATGGCAGATGTTTCTCATGGCTGGCAGAGAGAGAGAGCTTGATATTCCCAACTGAGAGGCAGTTTGTGTGTTGTTGGGCTGATCTACAACCAGCTGGAAGCTCTTCTCCTCTGTTGTCTCCAGACCGTAGAGCTGAGGAACGTGTCTGACAAGAGGGTGAGCTGGAGGATTGACTGCAGCGCTGCAGTAACACCAGGAGGGGGCAGTAGCACCAGCAGCAATGAGGGCTGTTCACTGTCTGTCCTACCGCTGGGACACTGGAGCCACTGCAGCGTGTGTCTGTCACTGTCTCCTCTCTCCTGAGAGAGTCACACCAGGTTAACCCCTCTCTCACCTCACCCTCAGAGCTCACTTTTGGTGGACAGTTAATATAATAATAATAACAACACTCCAAAGTTCATCGTTTTTATTTATTTAACATGACAAGTCAGTTAGAGCAAATTATTATTTACAATGTCGGCCAAACCCGGACAATTGTGCGCCGTCCTATGGGACTCCCAATCACGGCCGGTTGTGATACAGCCTGTAATCGAACCAGGGTCTGTCGTGACGCCTCTAGCACTGAGATGCAGTGCCTTAGACCTCTGCACCACTCCAGGTTTTCCGACCTCAAAAGTGGTGTTATGTTTAGAGTCCTGCTGCTACTGAATAATTTCATGGAGGTTCTGTTTTTTTTATGTGTTTTGTTCTGCATCTTCACTCTTTCTTCCAGTGACAGCGGGTCAGATCGAGTGTCCCTCCCTCTGTTTCTGTCTGAGGAGGGGCAGGAGGAGAGAGGGGGAGGAGGGGGAGTCCCTCACCCCTACAGGGTGCTGTCTCTCAGTGCCACCCCTCACCCCCCAGCATCACCTTCCTCCCCTCGAGTCCTCCTCACCCCTGTCCCTCTGGACACACCCTCCACCACCACCCTCTTCCTGCTCCCCACCGGGTACCCCAGGTCTGTACCACCCATCCACCTGCCTGTCATGATGGGCTTCCACCCACTAACTGACTGTTTACTGTAGTACAGTAATGATCTCTATGCTTTGATAGGTAGCCTGTGTATTTATAACCTGATCCAGCAGTGTTACAGCTCCAGATAAACAGTTCTGTATTTCCATACAGTAATAATACAGAATAGAGTCCCATTATAGGGTCCCATTATAGAGTCCCATTATAGGGTCCCATTATAGAGTCCCATTATAGAGTCCCATTATAGAGTCCCATTATAGAGTCCCATTATAGAGTCCCATTATAGAGTCATATATTAAAATCCCATATAGTGCAATACAGTCTCACCTCTGTGACCTTTGCCTTCTGACCCTAGTGGTTCCTGTCTGCGTGTGGAGGTGGAGGAGATGGTTCTGAAGGATGGCAGTCGGGTGAAACCCCTCTCAGTCAGCATGCCCCACAACGGCACCGTCCCTCCCCAGACCCACACAGAGCCCCAGACCCACACAGAGCCCCAGACCCACACAGAGCCCCAGACCCACACAGAGCCCCAGACCCACACAGAGCCCCAGAACCACACAGAGCCCCAGACCCACACAGAGCCCCAGACCCCCATCAGCTGCACAGTGACCTTCTGCTCCCCTCAGCCCCTGGACCTCAGCTCACACATCACATTCCTGGACCACCTCAACAACAGGTACGGATACTTAGGAAACCTCGTCCCAGTCAGCCACACATACTGTTCATTATCTCTCTCTCTTTTGCACTCTAGATCTCTCTCTGTTTCTTTCTCTCTCTCTTTCTCTTTCTCTCTCTCTGTCTGTCTCTCTCTCTCTCTCTCTCTCTCTCTGTCTCTCTGTCTCTCTTTCTCTCTCTCTCTCTCTCTCTCTCTGTCTCTCTCTCTCTCTGTCTCTCTGTCTCTCTCTCTCTGTCTCTCTGTCTCTCTCTCTCTGTGTCTTTCTCTTTCTCTCTCTCTCTCTGTCTCTCTCTCTCTCTGTCTCTCTGTCTGTCTCTCTGTCTCTCTCTGTGTCTCTCTCTCTCTGTTTCTTTCTTTCTCTCTGTCTCTGTTTATTTCTCTCTCTCTCTCTCTCTCTCTGTCTCTCTGTCTCTCTGTCTCCCTCTCGCTGTGTCTCTCTCTCTGTGTCTCTCTCTCTCTGTGTTTTTTCTTTCTCTCTCTCTCTCTCTCTTTCTTTCTCTCTCTCTCTTTCTCTCTCTGTTTCTTTCTCTCGCTCGCTCGCTCTCTCTCTCTCTCTCTGTTTCTTTCTCTCTCTCTCTCTAGGTAGATAATATGCAAAAGTGAAATAAACAATAAATAACCCAGCAGCAGGACCGCTACCTCCGCCTTTGTGCAAGGTAGAGCAGGAGGAGCACTGCCAGAGCCCTGCAAACTGACCTCCAGCAGGCCACAAATGTGCATTTGTCTGCTCAAACGGTCAGAAACAGACTCCATGAGGGTGGTATAAGGGCCTGACGTCCACAGATGGGGGTTGTGCTTACAGCCCAACACCGTGCAGGACGTTTGGCATTTGCCAGAGAACACCAAGATTGGCAAATTCGCCACTGGCGCCCTGTGCTCTTCAGCAGGTTCCCACTGAGCACATGTGACAGACGTGACAGAGTCTGGAGACGCCGTGGAGAACGTTCTGCTGCCTGCAACATCCTCCAGCATGACCGGTTTGGCGGTGGGTCAGTCATGGTGTGAGTGGCATTTCTTTGGGGGGCCGCACAGCCCTCCATGTGCTCGCCAGAGGTAGCCTGACTGCCATTAAGTACTGAGATGAGATCCTCAGACCCTTGTGAGACCATATGCTGGTGCGTTTGGCCCTGGGTTCCTCCTAATGCAAGACAATGCTAGACCTCATGTGGCTGGAGTGTGTCAGCAGTTCCTGCAAGAGGAAGGCATTGATGCTATGGACTGGCCCGCCCGTTCCCCAGACCTGAATCCTATTGAGCACATCTGGGACATCATGTCTCGCTCCATCCACCAACGCCACGTTGCACCACAGACTGTCCAGGAGTTGGGGGATGCTTTAGTCCAGGTCTGGGAGGAGATCCCTCAGGAGACCATCCGCCACCTCATCAGAGCATGCCCAGGCGTTGTAGGGAGGTCATACAGGCACGTGGAGGCCACACACACTACTGAGCCTCATTTTGACTTGTTTTAAGGACGTTACATCAAAGTTGGATCAGCCTGTAGTGTGGTTTTCCACTTTAATTTTGAGTGTGACTCCAAATCCAGACTTCCATGGGTTGATAAATTTGATTTCCATGGATAATATTTGTGTGATTTTGATGTCAGCACATTCAACTATGTAAAGAAAAAAGTATTTAATAAGAATATTTCATTCATTCACATCGAGGATGTGTTATTTTAGCGTTATTTTTTTTGAGCAGTGTATATACAGTGTTGCAACGATGTACAAATGGTTAAGGGTACACAAGGGAAAATAAATAAGCATAAATATGGGTTGTATTTACAATGGTGTTTGTTCTTCACTGGTTGCCCTTTTCTTGTGGTAACAGGTTCCAAATCTTGCTGCTGTAATGTCACACTGGTATTTCACCCAGTAGATATGGAAGTTTATCAAGGTGGATTTTTTTTCGAATTCTTTGTGGATCTGTGTAATCTGGGGAAATATGTGTCTCTAATATGGTCATACATTTGGCAGGAGGTTAAAAGTGCAGCTCAGTTTCCACCTCATTTTGTGGGCAGTGAGCACATAGCCTGTCTTCTCTTGAGCCATGTCTGCCTACGGCCTTTCAATGTAAGGCTATGCTCCACTGAGTCTGTACATAGTCAAAGCTTTCCTTAAGTTTGGGTCAGTCACAGTGGTCAGGTATTCTGCCACTGTGTACTCTCTATTTAGGGCCAAACAGCATTCTAGTTTGCTCTGCTTTTTTTGTTAATTCTTTCCAAGTAATTATCTTTTTTTCTTTCTCATGATTTGGTTGAGTCTAATTGTGCTGCTGTCCTGGGGCTCTGTGGGGTGTGTTTGTGTTTGTGAACAGAGCCCCAGGACCAGCTTGCTTAGGAGACTCTTCTCCAGATTCATCTCTCTGTAGGTGCTGGATTTGTTATGGAAGGTTTGGGAATCGCTTCCTTTTAGGTGGTTGTAGAATTTAACGGCTCTTTTCTGGATTTTGATCATTAGTGGGTATCGGCCTAATTCTGCTCTGCAGGCATTATTTGGTGTTCTCGTTGGCACACGGAGGATATTTTTGCAGAATTCTGCATGCAGTCTCAATTTGGTGTTTGTCCATTTTGAAGTCTTGGTTGGTGAGCGGACCCCAGACCTCCCTATCCCTGTAAAGAGCCAATGGGCTCTATGACTGATTCAAAGTATTTTTTAGCAGCCAGAACCTAATTGGTATGTTGAATTTTATGTTCCTTTTGATGGCATAGAAGGCCCTTCTTGCCTTGTCTCTCCTCTCTCTCTCTCCTGTCTTAGTCCAGAGTTGTACATGATGTATTTCATTTCTCTCCTCCTCTCTCTCCTCCTCTCTCTCTCCTGTCTTAGTCAGAGTTGTACATGATGTATTCATTTCTCTCCTCCTCTCTCTCTCCTGTCTTAGTCAGAGTTGTACATGATGTATTAATTTCTCTCCTCCTCTCTCTCTCCTGTCTTAGTCAGAGTTGTACATGATGTATTCATTTCTCTCCTCCTCTCTCTCTCCTGTCTTAGTCAGAGTTGTACATGATGTATTCATTTCTCTCCTCTCTCTCTCTCTGTCTTAGTCAGAGTTGTACATGATGTATTCATTTCTCTCCTCCCTCTCTCTCCTGTCTTAGTCAGAGTTGTACATGATGTATTCATTTCTCTCCTCCTCTCTCTCTCCTGTCTTAGTCAGAGTTGTACATGATGTATTCATTTCTCTCCTCCTCTCTCTCTCCTGTCTTAGTCAGAGTTGTACATGATGTATTTCATTTCTCTCCTCCTCTCTCTCTCCTGTCTTAGTCAGAGTTGTACATGATGTATTCATTTCTCTCCTCCTCTCTCTCTCCTGTGTAGTCCAGAGTTGTACATGATGTATTCATTTCTCTCCTCCTCTCTCTCTCCTGTCTTAGTCCAGAGTTGTACATGATGTATTCATTTCTCTCCTCCTCTCTCTCTCCTGTCTTAGTCAGAGTTGTACATGATGTATTCATTTCTCTCCTCTCTCTCTCTCCTGTCTTAGTCAGAGTTGTACATGATGTATTCTTTTCTCTCCTCCTCTCTCTCTCCTGTCTTAGTCCAGAGTTGTACATGATGTATTCATTTCTCTCCTCCTCTCTCTCTCTCCTGTCTTAGTCAGAGTTGTACATGATGTATTCATTTTCTCTCCTCCTCTCTCTCTCCTGTCTTAGTCAGAGTTGTACATGATGTATTCATTTCTCTCCTCCTCTCTCTCTCCTGTCTTAGTCAGAGTTGTACATGATGTATTCATTTCTCTCCTCTCTCTCTCTCCTGTCTTAGTCAGAGTTGTACATGATGTATTCATTTCTCTCCTCCTCTCTCTCTCCTGTCTTAGTCAGAGTTGTACATGATGTATTCATTTCTCTCCTCCTCTCTCTCTCCTGTCTTAGTCAGAGTTGTACATGATGTATTCATTTCTCTCCTCCTCTCTCTCTCTGTCTTAGTCAGAGTTGTACATGATGTATTCATTTCTCTCCTCCTCTCTCTCTCCTGTCTTAGTCAGAGTTGTACATGATGTATTCATTTCTCTCCTCCTCTCTCTCTCCTGTCTTAGTCAGAGTTGTACATGATGTATTCATTTCTCTCCTCCTCTCTCTCTCTCCTGTCTTAGTCAGAGTTGTACATGATGTATTCATTTCTCTCCCTCCTCTCTCTCTCCTGTCTTAGTCAGAGTTGTACATGATGTATTCATTTCTCTCTCTCCCTCTTAGTCTCTCTCTCTCCTGTCTTAGTCAGAGTTGTACATGATGTATTCATTTCTCTCCTCCTCTCTCTCTCCTGTCTTAGTCAGAGTTGTACATGATGTATTCATTTCTCTCCTCCTCTCTCTCCTGTCTTAGTCAGAGTTGTACATGATGTATTCATTTCTCTCCTCCTCTCTCTCTCCTGTCTTAGTCAGAGTTGTACATGATGTATTCATTTCTCTCCTCCTCTCTCTCTCCTGTCTTAGTCAGAGTTGTACATGATGTATTCATTTCTCTCCTCCTCTCTCTCTCCTGTCTTAGTCAGAGTTGTACATGATGTATTCATTTCTCTCCTCCTCTCTCTCCTGTCTTAGTCAGAGTTGTACATGATGTATTCATTTCTCTCCTCCTCTCTCTCCCTGTCTTAGTCCAGAGTTGTACATGATGTATTCATTTCTCTCCTCCTCTCTCTCTCCTGTCTTAGTCAGAGTTGTACATGATGTATTCATTTCTCTCCTCCTCTCTCTCTCTCCTGTCTTAGTCAGAGTTGTACATGATGTATTCATTTCTCTCCTCTCTCTCTCTCCTGTCTTAGTCAGAGTTGTACATGATGTATTCATTTCTCTCCTCCTCTCTCTCTCCTGTCTTAGTCAGAGTTGTACATGATGTATTCATTTCTCTCCTCCTCTCTCTCTCTCCTGTCTTAGTCAGAGTTGTACATGATGTATTCATTTCTCTCCTCCTCTCTCTCTCTGTCTTAGTCAGAGTTGTACATGATGTATTCATTCTCTCCTCCTCTCTCTCTCCTGTCTTAGTCAGAGTTGTACATGATGTATTCATTTCTCTCCTCCTCTCTCTCTCCTGTCTTAGTCAGAGTTGTACATGATGTATTCATTTCTCTCCTCCTCTCTCTCTCCTGTCTTAGTCAGAGTTGTACATGATGTATTCATTCTCTCCTCCTCTCTCTCTCCTGTCTTAGTCAGAGTTGTACATGATGTATTCATTTCTCTCCTCCTCTCTCTCTCCTGTCTTAGTCAGAGTTGTACATGATGTATTCATTTCTCTCCTCCTCTCTCTCTCCTGTCTTAGTCAGAGTTGTACATGATGTATTCATTTCTCTCTCCTCTCTCTCTCCTGTCTTAGTCAGAGTTGTACATGATGTATTCATTTCTCTCCTCCCTCTCTCTCTCCTGTCTTAGTCAGAGTTGTACATGATGTATTCATTTCTCTCCTCCTCTCTCTCTCCTGTCTTAGTCAGAGTTGTACATGATGTATTCATTTCTCTCCTCCTCTCTCTCTCCTGTCTTAGTCAGAGTTGTACATGATGTATTCATGTCTCTCCTCCTCTCTCTCCTGTCTTAGTCAGAGTTGTACATGATGTATTCATTTCTCTCCTCCTCTCTCTCTCCTGTCTTAGTCAGAGTTGTACATGATGTATTCATTTCTCTCCTCCTCTCTCTCCTCCTGTCTTAGTCAGAGTTGTACATGATGTATTCATTTCTCTCCTCCTCTCTCTCTCCTGTCTTAGTCAGAGTTGTACATGATGTATTCATTTCTCTCCTCCTCTCTCTCTCCTGTCTTAGTCAGAGTTGTACATGATGTATTCATTTCTCTCCTCCTCTCTCTCTCTGTCTTAGTCAGAGTTGTACATGATGTATTCATTTCTCTCCTCCTCTCTCTCTCCTGTCTTAGTCAGAGTTGTACATGATGTATTCATTTCTCTCCTCCTCTCTCTCCTGTCTTAGTCAGAGTTGTACATGATGTATTCATTTCTCTCCTCCTCTCTCTCTCTGTCTTAGTCAGAGTTGTACATGATGTATTCATTTCTCTCCTCCTCTCTCCTCCTGTCTTAGTCAGAGTTGTACATGATGTATTCATTTCTCTCCTCCTCTCTCTCCTCTGTCTTAGTCAGAGTTGTACATGATGTATTCATTTCTCTCCCTCCTCTCTCTCCTGTCTTAGTCCATGATGTATTCATTTCTCTCCTCCTCTCTCTCTCCTGTCTTGAGTCAGGGTTGTACATGATGTATTCATTTCTCTCCTCCTCTCTCTCCTGTCTTAGTCAGAGTTGTACATGATGTATTCATGTCTCTCCTCCTCTCTCTCTCTGTCTTAGTCAGAGTTGTACATGATGTATTCATTTCTCTCCTCCTCTCTCTCCTCCTGTCTTAGTCAGGAGTTGTACATGATGTATTCATTTCTCTCCTCCTCTCTCTCCTGTCTTAGTCAAGTTGTACATGATGTTCATTTCTCTCCTCCTCTCTCTCCTGTGTAGTCAGAGTTGTACATGATGTATTCATTTCTCTCCTCCTCTCTCTCTCCTGTCTTAGTCAGAGTTGTACATGATGTATTCATTTCTCTCCTCCTCTCTCTCCTGTCTTAGTCAGAGTTGTACATGATGTATTCATTTCTCTCCTCCTCTCTCTCTTCTGTCTTAGTCAGAGTTGTACATGATGTATTCATTTCTCTCCTCCTCTCTCTCCCCTGTCTTAGTCCAGAGTTGTACATGATGTATTCATTTCTCTCCTCCTCTCTCTCCTCCTGTCTTAGTCAGAGTTGTACATGATGTATTCATTTCTCTCCTCTCTCTCTCCTGTCTTAGTCAGAGTTGTACATGATGTATTCATTTCTCTCCTCCTCTCTCTCTCCTGTCTTAGTCAGAGTTGTACATGATGTATTCATTTCTCTCCTCCTCTCTCTCTCCTGTCTTAGTCAGAGTTGTACATGATGTATTCATTTCTCTCCTCCTCTCTCTCTCCTGTCTTAGTCAGAGTTGTACATGATGTATTCATTTCTCCTCCTCTCTCTCTCTGTCTTAGTCAGAGTTGTACATGATGTATTCATTTCTCTCCTCCTCTCTCTCTCCTGTCTTAGTCAGAGTTGTACATGATGTATTCATTTCTCTCCTCCTCTCTCTCTCCTGTCTTAGTGGGATTGTACATGATCTTATTCATTTTCTCTCCTCCTCTCTCTCCTGTCTTAGTCAGAGTTGTACATGATGTATTCATTTCTCTCCTCCTCTCTCTCTCCTGTCTTAGTCAGAGTTGTACATGATGTATTCATTTCTCTCCTCCTCTCTCTCTCCTGTCTTAGTCAGAGTTGTACATGATGTATTCATTTCTCTCCTCCTCTCTCTCTCCTGTCTTAGTCAGAGTTGTACATGATGTATTCATTTCTCTCCTCCTCTCTCTCTCCTGTCTTAGTCAGAGTTGTACATGATGTATTCATTTCTCTCCTCCTCTCTCTCCTCCTGTCTTAGTCAGAGTTGTACATGATGTATTCATTTCTCTCCTCCTCTCTCTCTCCTGTCTTAGTCAGAGTTGTACATGATGTATTCATTTCTCTCCTCCTCTCTCTCTCCTGTCTTAGTCAGAGTTGTACATGATGTATTCATTTCTCTCCTCCTCTCTCTCTCCTGTCTTAGTCAGAGTTGTACATGATGTATTCATTTCTCTCCTCCTCTCTCTCTCCTGTCTTAGTCAGAGTTGTACATGATGTATTCATTTCTCTCCTCCTCTCTCTCTCCTGTCTTAGTCAGAGTTGTACATGATGTATTCATTTCTCTCCTCCCTCTCTCTCTCCTGTCTTAGTCAGAGTTGTACATGATGTATTCATTTCTCTCCTCCTCTCTCTCTCTCCTGTCTTAGTCAGAGTTGTACATGATGTATTCATTTCTCTCCTCCTCTCTCTCTCCTGTCTTAGTCAGAGTTGTACATGATGTATTCATTTCTCTCCTCCTCTCTCTCTCTCCTGTCTTAGTCAGAGTTGTACATGATGTATTCATTTCTCTCCTCCTCTCTCTCTCCTGTCTTAGTCAGAGTTGTACATGATGTATTCATTTCTCTCCTCCTCTCTCTCTCCTGTCTTAGTCAGAGTTGTACATGATGTATTCATTTCTCTCCTCCTCTCTCTCTCCTGTCTTAGTCAGAGTTGTACATGATGTATTCATTTCTCTCCTCCTCTCTCTCTCCTGTCTTAGTCAGAGTTGTACATGATGTATTCATGTCTCTCCTCCTCTCTCTCTCCTGTCTTAGTCAGAGTTGTACATGATGTATTCATTTCTCTCCTCCTCTCTCTCCTCCTGTCTTAGTCAGAGTTGTACATGATGTATTCATTTCTCTCCTCCTCCTCTCTCTCTCCTGTCTTGAGTCAGAGTTGTACATGATGTATTCATTTCTCTCCTATCTGTCGGTCTCTTCCAGGTTCCAGGGTGGAGGTCTGTGCTACAGCAGATAACAGTTTGTTGACAGTGTGGCCCTACCTGGCTCTGCACCGCTCTGAGCAACAGATAGTCCTCAAGAGTGGTACGTCTTGCTGTCCTGTTCTGTACCCACAACACACTGCACCGTGTACAGCATTCATACACTCACACTGAGGAGGACTGTCTACTAATCTAAGTATCTCTGTTCTTCCACCCCCCACCCTAACTGGTCCATGTGGTTGTCACTCAGGTTGTCTGAGCGGCTGCAGCGGCCGAATCAGGGCCCTCTCAGATGACAGGGAAGGCGGTGCTACAGCCATGCTTACTCCCCAGCCCTCTCTCTCGCTACACCTCCTCCTCCCTACCTTGCTTCCTTCTCCTCCACTATGCACCTACTCCACCTGGTGAGACACACCTCTACAGCTACACTCTGCGGCATATCTGATCACAACAACACATTCTCCATGTGAAGTGGGATGGTGAAGTACTCTTCAGCTCTCCCCTACAAAGGCAATACCAATAATAATCCTCGGCCAATAACCCCAGAGGTCATTGTGCATTCCAAGTTGAATCAAACATATTGACCTGTCTCAGACTCTGGAAAGACAGCAGGAGTCGGACTGGGAGTGCAGGACCAGGACCTGAGGAAGGAGGACTGGCCCCAGAAGGAGACAGAGGGTGAGAGAGACGGATGGTGACTGACCAGCAGCAGTGGCAGGCAGGGTATACCAGTGTTTCAGGGCAGGACTCAGAGGAGGGGTTGTACTACCACAGCATCCTGCAGGTAACAACTGGAAATCACTCTGGGACAACTGCTGCATAGAACAAAGGCTGTATAGCTAAATGTGATTGCTTTGATTGCTTGCAGGCCGTACAGAAGTGGTTCAGTCAGTTTGGCTGGCCCCGTGGACCAAACCCCATCTCTCTACCACGCTCTCTCAGAAGGTAAACCTCATCTCTCTACCACACTCTCTCTGAGTGTAAGCCTCATCTCTCTACCACACTCTCTCTGAGTGTAAACCTCATCTCTCTACCCACGCTCTCTCAGAAGGTAAACCTCATCTCTCTACCACACTCTCTCAGAAGGTAAAGCCTCATCTCTCTACCACACTCTCTCAGAAGGTAAACCTCATCTCTCTACCACACTCTCTCAGAAGGTAAACCTCATCTCTCTGCCACGCTCTCTCAGAAGGTAAACCTCATCTCTCTACCACGCTCTCTGAGTGTAAACCTCATCTCTCTACCACACTCTCTCTGAGTGTAAACCTCATCTCTCTACCACGCTCTCTCAGAAGGTAAACCTCATCTCTCTACCACGCTCTCTCTCAGAAGGTAAACCTCATCTCTCTACCACACTCTCTCAGAAGGTAAACCTCATCGCTCTACCACACTCTCTCAGAAGGTAAACCTCATCTCTCTACCACGCTCTCTCAGAAGGTAAACCTCATCTCTCTACCACGCTCTCTCAGAATGTAAACCTCATCTCTCTACCACGCTCTCTCAGAAGGTAAACCTCATCTCTCTACCACACTCTCTCAGAAGGTAAACCTCATCGCTTCTACCACACTCTCTCAGAAGGTAAACCTCATCTCTCTACCACACTCTCTCAGAAGGTAAACCTCATCTCTCTACCACACTCTCTCAGAAGGTAAACCTTATCTCTCTACCACGCTCTCTCAGAAGGTAGATGGACTGGTATCCGTCACACATATTTTTATTTTATGTTTTCATTCACGTTATGTTATTATTAGTCTCTCCTCTCTCTCTCTTTCTCCCTCTCTCTCTCTCTTTCTCCTCTCTCTCTCTCTCTCTCTCCTCTCTCTCTCTCTCTCTCTCTCTTTCTCCTCTCTCTCGC
>NW_027009103.1:12500-55551 GCF_036934945.1 Oncorhynchus masou masou | reverse complement strand
AACATTATCATTACAGTCAATGGGTACAGTAGGTAGAAAACATTATCATTACAGTCAATGGGTACAGTAGGTGGAAACATTATCATTACAGACAATGGGTACAGTAGGTAGAAAACATTATCATTACAGTCAATGGGTACAGAAGGTAGAAAACATTATCATTACAGTCAATGGGTACAGAAGGTAGAAAACATTATCATTACAGTCAATGGGTACAGTAGGTAGAAAACATTATCATTACAGTCAATGGGTACAGTAGGTGGAAATATTATCATTACAGTCAATGGGTACAGTAGGTGGAAACATTAACATTACTGTCAATGTGTACAGTAGGTAGAAGAATTATCATTACAGACAATGGGTACAGTAGGTAGAAAACATTATCATTACAGTCAATAGGTACAGTAGGTAGAAAACGTTATCATTACAGTCAATGGGTACAGTAGGTAGAAACATTATCCTTACAGTCTATGGGTACAGTAGGTGGAAACATTAGCATTACAGTCAATGGGTACAGTAGGTAGAAAACATTATCATTACAGTCAATTGGTACAGCAGGTGGAAACATTATCATTACAGTCAATGGGTACAGTAGGTAGAAACATTATCATTACAGTCAATGGGTACAGTAGGTAGAAACATTATCATTACAGTCAATGGGTACAGTAGGTGGAAACATTATCATTACAGTCAATGGGTACAGTAGGTGGAAACATTATCATTACAGTCAATGGGTACAGTAGGTGGAAACATTATCATTACAGTCAATGGGTACAGTAGGTGGAAACATTATCATTACAGTCAATGGGTACCGTAGGTAGAAAACATTATCATTACAGTCAATGGGTACAGTAGGTAGAAAACATTATCATTACAGTCAATGGGTACAGTAGGTAGAAAACATTATCATTACAGTCAATGGGTACAGTAGGAAGAAAATATTATCATTACAGTCAATGGGTACAGTAGGTAGAAAACATTATCATTACAGTCAATGGGTACAGTAGGTGGAAACATTAACATTACTGTCAATGTGTACAGTAGGTAGAAACATTATCATTACAGACAATGGGTACAGTAGGTAGAAAACATTATCATTACAGTCAATGGGTACAGTAGGTGGAAACATTATCATTACAGTCAATGGGTACAGTAGGTGGAAACATTAACATTACAGACAATGGGTACAGTAGGTGGAAACATTATCATTACAGTCAATGGGTACAGTAGGTAGAAACATTATCATTACAGTCAATGGGTACAGTAGGTAGAAACATTATCATTACAGTCAATGGGTACAGTAGGTGGAAACATTATCATTACAGTCAATGGGTACAGTAGGTGGAAACATTATCATTACAGTCAATGGGTACAGTAGGTGGAAACATTATCATTACAGTCAATGGGTACAGTAGGTGGAAACATTATCATTACAGTCAATGGGTACAGTAGGTAGAAAACATTATCATTATCATTACAGTCAATGGGTACAGTAGGTAGAAAACATTATCATTACAGTCAATGGGTACAGTAGGTAGAAAACATTATCATTACAGTCAATGGGTACAGTAGGTGGAAACATTATCATTACAGTCAATGGGTACAGTAGGTAGAAAACATTATCATTACAGTCAATTGGTACAATAGGTGGAAACATTATCATTACAGTCAATGGGTACAGTAGGTGGAAACATTATCATTACAGTCAATGGGTACAGTAAGTGGAAACATTATCATTACAGTCAATGGGTACAGTAGGTGGAAACATTATCATTACAGTCAATGGGTACAGTAGGAAGAAAATATTATCATTACAGTCAATGGGTACAGTAGGTGGAAACATTATCATTACAGTCAATGAGTACAGTAGGTAGACACATTATCATTACAGTCAATGGGTACAGTAGGTGGAAACATTATCATTACAGTCAATGGGTACAGTAGGTGGAAACATTATCATTACAGTTAATGGGTACAGTAGGTGGAAACATTATCATTACAGTCAATGGGTACAGTAGGTGGAAACATTATCATTACAGTCAATGGGTACAGTAGGTGAAAACATTACAGTCAATGGGTACAGTAGGTGAAAACATTACAGTCAATGGGTACAGTAGGTAGAAAACATTATCATTACAGTCAATGGTTACAGTAGGTAGAAAACATTATCATTACAGTCAATGGGTACAGTAGGTAGAAACATTATCATTACAGTCAATGGGTAGAGTAGGTAGAAACATTAACATTACAGTCAATGGGTACAGTAGGTGGAAACATTATCATTACAGTCAATGGGTACAGTAGGTGAAATATAGCTCTTATTTAGGTCTTATGCAAAAAATATTCCTGAGATATTCACTTACTAGAAACGATTTGAAACTCAAACTGACAGAAAATTATAATTCAACAGACACTTCTTTTAACATTTCCATGGAATATGCTAACTTTGACAGGAGACATTCTCTCTTTTTTTAATACCAGAAAGATACAAGTTTTCAAGATCACACCCCCAACACATGTGACATTATTGAAAAGCCCAGAATGCCTCACACCATAGTTATAAATACATATGTGTCGGTGTGTAGGTGGGGGTGTCTGTAGTTATGTAATGCAACTGAATGATGGCTGGGATATGTGAGAGGGGATGTTTTTCCCAGCGTCTTGTATTATAGTTATATATTGTAAAGAAACAAGCTTTCTTTCTGTTCTCTCTGATTCCATGACAACACTCGTGGTTCAACATCCCAGGCTGTGATGTACAGCGGTAACTATCGTCGTATCATATAATGAGACATGAACAGGCTTGGCGTTGTCCTTTCCGATGCTATAACCTATCAATCTGTATTTCAGAATAAACCCTTAAGCCTACAGAGGGCTTGAAAGAGCGTTACGGACCGTGATAACAAGAATTAGGAAAATAAAAAGCTGTGCAACAACAGAAAACAACACAGTCGTAAACAAAATCACTCCCTAGTCAACACAAACACACACACACACACTCTCTATGTACAGTGCAGAACACAGTACCTGGGTTCTGGAGTTCTCTGTACTGTGTTCTGTTGGTCGGACTGAGAGAGGGATCTGAGAGCAGCCAACCAGCCTGTCTGTGGTTCTGTCTTTGGTTCCGTAGTGGACCCAGTAACTGACATCTCTGTCCGTGGTTCTGTCTGTGGTTCTGTCTGTGGTTCTGTCTGTGGTGCTGTCCGTGGTTCTGTCTGTGGTTCTGTCTGTGGTGCTGTATGTGGTTCTGTCCGTGGTTCTGTCTGTGGTTCTGTCTGTGGTGCCGTATGTGGCTCTCTCTGTGGTTCTGTCTGTGGTTCTGTCTGTGGTGCTGTATGTGGTTCTGTCTGTTGTTCTGTCTGTTGTTCTGTGGTAGACCCAGTAACTGACATCTCTGTCCGTTCTGGGATAGGACCAGTCTGTTCTGGGGTAGGACCAGTCTGTTCTGGACCAGTCTGTTCTGGACCAGTCTGTTCTGGACCAGTCTGTTCTGGGGTAGGACCAGTCTGTTCTGGACCAGTCTGTTCTGGGGTAGGACCAGTCTGTTCTGGGGTAGGACCAGTCTGTTCTGGGGTAGGACCAGTCTGTTCTGGACCAGTCTGTTCTGGACCAGTCTGTTCTGGGGTAGGACCAGTCTGTTCTGGACCAGTCTGTTCTGGACCAGTCTGTTCTGGGGTAGGACCAGTCTGTTCTGGACCAGTCTGTTCTGGGGTAGGACCAGTCTGTTCTGGACCAGTCTGTTCTGGGATAGGACCAGTCTGTTCTGGGATAGGACCAGTCTGTTCTGGACCAGTCTGTTCTGGACCAGTCTGTTCTGGGGTAGGACCAGTCTGTTCTGGACCAGTCTGTTCTGGACCAGTCTGTTCTGGGGTAGGACCAGTCTGTTCTGGGGTAGGACCAGTCTGTTCTGGACCAGTCTGTTCTGGGGTAGGACCAGTCTGTTCTGGACCAGTCTGTTCTGGGGTAGGACCAGTCTGTTCTGGACCAGTCTGTTCTGGGGTAGGACCAGTCTGTACTGGACCAGTCTGTTCTGGGGTAGGACCAGTCTGTTCTGGACCAGTCTGTTCTGGACCAGTCTGTTCTGGACCAGTCTGTTCTGGGGTAGGACCAGTCTGTTCTGGACCAGTCTGTTCTGGGGTAGGACCAGTCTGTTCTGGACCAGTCTGTTCTGGGGTAGGACCAGTCTGTTCTGGACCAGTCTGTTCTGGACCAGTCTGTTCTGGACCAGTCTGTTTTTCCTTCTTTTTCTTCTGCTTGTGTTTCCTGTCTTTCATCCTCTTCTCTTTCTTCTTGATCAAGGCTTCAATATCCTCCTCTGTGACCTCTGGGTCAGCTAGTTGTGCTGCTGTGGGGCTTTCTGTGGCCTCTCTCTCTGGGTCAGCTAGTTGTGCTGCTGTGGGGCTTTCTGTGGCCTCTCTCTCTGGGTCAGCTAGTTGTGCTGCTGTGAGGCTTTCTGTGACCTCTCTCTCTGAGTCAGCTAGTTGTGCTGATGTGGGGCTTTCTGTGACCTCTGGGTCAGCTAGTTGTGCTGCTGTGGGGCTTTCTGTGACCTCTGGGTCAGCTAGTTGTGCTGCTGTGGGGCTTTCTGTGACCTCTTTCTCTGAGTCAGCTAGTTGTGCTGCTGTGGGGCTTTCTGTGGTGGTTGTTGTTGTTGTACTGAAGGCCTTCTGGACCACACGAGGCTCAGGATCAGTGTCGTCGTTGGGACCAGGACTCTCCTGAGTTCCACTCATGTTGCTGGCTTTGACCAAGTCATAAACCGAGGACGGCTCAACTGCCTTGTATTCTGAATCCTGTACAGAAGCTTCGATATGGACCTGAACAGGGTGAGTGTCAGCCACTATGACAGGAGAGTCTGTGAACTGGTCTGGGATCAGTTTGACAGGGACAGTACCTTTGGTCTGGTGGTCTGAGACTGGGTTAGGTTTGGCCTCCTTGTCTGGATTGTGTATTATGTTCTCCTCCTTGTGAACCCCGTGCCCCTCGGTGCTGACCCTCGGTGGTGACCCTCGGTGGTGCCCCTCGGTGCTGACCCTTCCCTGTGAACATAATGACGATGAGACGGGACATTCCAGCGGTGTGGTTTCATCTCGGTGTGAATCCGTTCCGTCAGGGGCCGCAGAGTTCTCTGTGGTCTCTGTTTCGTTGCGTCCGTCTTCACAAGCCGGTGTTATAGCGTCAGTTCTCTGACCTTTAACCTCCACGCGCTCCTTCGCCGACAGACCCTGGAGATCTGAACTGTCTGAATCAGACAGGAAGTTGACTTCTCCTGGTCTGGTGTTTTGGTTTGTATCTGTGTCCTGTATTTTCCCCCCACCAACAGGGACTTTAACGACCGTCCTCGTGGTGTTGTCTCTCTCAACATCCCCACTATCCCAGTCTAAAATGAAACCATGGTGACTATGAGATGGCATATTGACTTCTTCATGACCATGGTTGAAACTATAGTCCTCTACAATCCTCTTCCCCTCTCCCTCCTCTGTGTCTGGTCTTTTCTCTCCATCCTTCTCTCTGCCTATTTCACCAGCTTTCCCTCCATTGGTGACATAGTTGCCATCACCTGACTTCCTGTTCTCTCCCTGACGCAAACCTCCCGGGGTCCTCTCTGCTCCCTGCATTACCCCCGGCAACAGTGGTGAAGTTGTGAGTAACGCTGTGTGTTCGTTGTCTGTTTCTAAACCTGGACTGGATCCTGGCTTCTCCTGCCGATCTTCATGTTCTCTTTCTTGTTGCTGAGCAAAGAGTTTTGGGAGAATCGCTGAATCTGAATGAATAAGAGCTGCATTTTCAGTCAAATCAGGTACAGGGGAGTCTCTCTTGGCGCAGGGTTCTGTTGGTTCTGTTGCTGGCACAGGCAGCATGGGGTAGAGACTTTGTTCTAACACAGAGGGAGAGGATAAATGGCTACAGTCTCCACTGGAACATAACACGTCCTTAGACGACCCCGGAGGAGCCAGGGGCGACCCCGGAGGAGCCAGGTGGGGGCCAAATGAGGCCATAGCCTTCTCCTCTCCTTCGCCTGGTCTTCCACTGTTCTCGTCTCTCTGGTCCAGCTCAGACAATATTTGTGACTCTGTCTGTTTCTGTTCTGAATGATATCTGGTCCCTCCGATTTCCTGTCCTGTTTTTTGATGAGTCTCATTACTCTCTTGTTGTTTACTTGTCCGATTCCATTTTCCTTTCTGCTTGTCATCCTCCTCCATTTCCTGTCGTTTATGAGAGAGATTCTGATCTCCCTTTTTGTCTTCGTCTTCCGTTTCATTTTGTCTCCTCTCGTCCTTCCTCTTCCCCTTGTCTTTCTGTTTGTCTCCCCGTTTGCACTCTGTGTTTACATTACGAGGCCGGCTGCTGATTGGCTGCTCAGCACTGGGTGTTGGGCTGTCATCGTTAATGGACAAACCCACATTGATGATATTTTTAACGGACACAGCACTACGGAATAGATTTACCCTGACATGCTCTTCTACCTTGGGCTCAGCTCCAATGTTAAATGCATGTAGGGGAATGGTGTTATCAGATCCAGCTGTTGATACTGTTGTAGTCTGAGATGGTGATTTAGAGATGGGGACTTGTTCTAGAAGCTTCTCAACAACGTCCTCTTCCTCCTTGTCAGCCAGTGGTCCTTTGTCACCACAGTCACCAGTCTCATACTCATCCTCCCTGTGTCTCAGGTAATCTCTGTATTCTGAATCCACTATTACAGATGCTGCCTGTCTCATTTCCCCTGTCACATGATCAGGAAGTGATGTCATTTCCCCTGTCACATGATCAGGAAGTGCAATGCTGTCACAGTGACTGCCACCATGACAGTCCCAGAGTCCAGGAGGCGAAACGTCACATTTATTGATGAACTCCAAGTGACTCAGCATGGGACCTGGACGCTTCAGTATCACTATGGGCTCATTACTATCAGACTGATCACTCGGGGAAGGGGAGGGCAGGTCAAAGAATGTTTCTGCTGGAACATGAGCCTTAGTGACTGGCTCAGATCCAGGCACAACAACAGGCACGGTCTCAGACTCAGAGGGAGAGTCTCTGGAACTCTGAGGCCCCTCTGTACCCTTCATAGGATCTAAAGAAGACTGGTTAGGAGGTTTGATATCCGCCTGTTCTGGGTCTGGGACTGGGACTGGGACTGGGTCTGGGACTGGGTCTGGGACTGGGACTGGGTCTGGGACTGGGTCTGGGACTGGGTCTGGGACCGGGTCTGAGTCTGGGACTGGGACTGGGACTGGGACTGGGACTGGGACTGGGACCGGGTCTGGGACTGGGACTGGGACTGGGACTGGGTCTGGGACTGGGACCGGGTCTGGGTCTGGGACTGGGACCGGGTCTGGGACTGGGTCTGGGACTGGGACTGGGACTGGGACTGGGACTGGGTCTGGGACTGGGACCGGGTCTGGGTCTGGGACTGGGACCGGGTCTGGGACTGGGACCGGGTCTGAGTCTGGGACTGGGACTGGGACTGGGACTGGGACCGGGACTGAGTCTGGGACTGGGACTGGGACTGGGACTGGGTCTGGGTCTGGGTCTGGGACTGGGTCTGGGACTGGGTCTGGGTCTGGGACTGGGTCTGGGTCTGGGACTGGGTCTGGGTCTGGGACTGGGTCTGGGTCTGGGACTGGGACTGGGACTGGGACTGGGTCTGGGTCTGGACATGGGACTGAGTCTGGGACTGGGTCTGGGTCTGGGACTGGGACTGGGTCTGGGTCTGGACATGGGACTGAGTCTGGGACTGGGTCTGGGTCTGGACATGGGACTGAGTCTGGGACTGGGACTGGGTCTGGGTCTGGACATGGGACTGAGTCTGGGACTGGGACTGGGTCTGGGTCTGGACATGGGACTGAGTCTGGGACTGGGTCTGGGTCTGAGACTGGTTCAAGGGCAGGTTCACCAGAAACTATACTGAGAGAAGTTAGTTGAGATGAGTCTCCTCCATGCTTCCTACCACCATCCTCCTTTTCTCTCTCTGAGACCTTGGCCTCTGACCCTTTAACCATTCTACTTGTCTGAGTCTTCTCCTTAGGCTCCCTAAGGAGGTCAGGAGGGGTCAGGGTTAGTGGTCTGTCCCCAGGCAGAGCTGACTGTGGTGGGGTCAGGGTTGGTGGTCTGTCCCCAGGCAGAGCCGACTGTGGTGGGGTCAGGGTTGATGGTGGTGGGGTCTCTGGCTTCTTGACGCTGAGGAAGTTGTGTGAGGTGAAGCTAGCCTCACTCACTGGGTGGTGAAGGTTCTCGTGCACATTCAGTGGAGGCAGGAAGGCACAGTCCAATCCAGTAGCTGGTTGGGAGACAGATACATCATGGAGGCTCATAGAGGAACTATCGTCAGCTTTCAATGCGTCATCGAAAAACAGTTTCCTGTTGCCCCTCACAGCTAGCCGGAACACCTTAACTCCAGACATAGTGAAGGGTTCCACTACACCACTACCACTGTCTTAAGACTGAGGCTGTACTGACCTGAGACCTGTACCTTCACTCTCAGAAAACCTTAGCCTCTGAGGTGGTGCTGGTGGTGGTTGATATGGACCTGTTGATTGTAAGCTGAGGTGGTGCTGGTGGTGGTTGATATGGACCTGTTGATTGTAAGCTGAGGTGGTGCTGGTGGTGGTTGATATGGACCTGTTGACTGTAAGCTCCACACTGTGGCTGAGCTCTGCTGTCACGGAAAGACCAGTGGAGGCTGAGGTGAGATAAAAGAGAAGGCAGAGGACGGGCTTTGCTGGGATCCTTCCCTGTCTCTCTCCTGGTCTCTGTGGCTGAGATGAAGACTTCTCTTAGTTGTCCTAGGACAGGTCCTAAAGTTTTGGACTCTCCTTTCTCTCCTGGCTCTGTTTGAGACAGTCCCTTCCCCTCGGTCTTTGTGCCTCCCTCTGCGTTGCTGCCGGAGACCTGTGACTGAGAATCGTCTCTAAGACCTAGGACAGGTGCTGTGGGCCCTCCTCCTTTCTCTTCTGACTTCAGACTCAGACTCTGTTTGAGACAAAGTAGCTCATCCTTGGTCACTGTGTCTCTCTTTGCGTTGTTGCTGTCCTGGGACTCGTCGTGCTCAGCAGAGAGAGAGGAGGAGAGTGGAGATGAGAGGAGAGCCGAATCTCTGTTTCCTGGCTGTCTGAGGAGCTGAGGGAGAGACAAACTGCCTTGTTCTTGTTCATTTGTAGTGCTGAGTTGAGAAAGAGAGAGAGAGAGAGAGAGAGAGAGAGAGAGAGAGAGAAATGGGAAAGCTGAATCTCTGTTGTCTTTTTGCTGGATGAACTGAGTGGGAGGGAGAGAGAAAGAGTGAGGGAGAGATGACAGAGCTGAATCTCTGTATCGGTCGAGTGAGAGAGAGAGACAGAGAGACAGACCTGATCAGCAGAGGTGATGCTGTCAGCGGTAGCTAAGGTAGGGGAGGGGAGGATGATCTCACCCCAGAAGCACTGCGACGGTAGTAGTGAGTCGACAGGAACAGGAACGTCAGCGGTGGTTGAGTCAGGGGGCCACTGTCGGATGGCTCAAAGCTACCCCTCCTCCTCCTCTCTGTTCATCTCCTCCTCTCCCTCCTCTTCCTCTGTCTCTAATCCGGTAGCAGTAGCAGCGTTGTTGTGTTCCTGGTAATTACGTTCAGTGATTCCCCCCAAGAGGAGAGGGAGAGGTATCAGTGACGATGTGGGACTGTCCGTAGTTCAGACTCCTTCTCTATCTCCATGGCTGGAGAACGTGTGTCGGTCCTAGGGGTGCCACAGGCAGGCTCAGGCTGCCCCCCCCCCTCTCTCTCTCTCTCTCTCTCTCTCTCTCTTCCCTCCCTTCTGTTCACTCTCTCTCCCACTGAGTTTTGAGACACTGTGTTGTTGCTGCAGTCCTGGTCCGATACAGATCCAGCCGGTGTCTCTGTATTTGTG
This sequence comes from Oncorhynchus masou masou, assembly GCF_036934945.1. Taxonomy (NCBI): domain Eukaryota; kingdom Metazoa; phylum Chordata; class Actinopteri; order Salmoniformes; family Salmonidae; genus Oncorhynchus; species Oncorhynchus masou. Next base: position 45,673 of record NW_027009103.1, on the reverse strand, counting down.
TCCTTAGCCAGGAAGTGGAGGTGAACCTTCTCCCTGTGTAGATTGAAGAGACACGGGTGTGTCTGGCCACCCCGGGAGGAGGAGGGCTGTTCCTCTCTGTCCCTGTCTTGCAGAGCTCTCCAATAGACTCTCCTCTAGTCCCCCTAAACCCTCCTACTCTTTCTCCCAATGCTGCCAACTCTGATTCTACCACCAGAGTAGAAACTGTTGCTGCTGCTCTCTCTCTCTCAGACCAATCGTGTGGCTTGTTTTGTTGTTTGCCCTCTCCCTCGCATTCTATCATTTCTGGCATCGTGGGTGTTGTCAGGGGCAACGCATTGCCGGCAGCAGCAGCGGCCACTACTGAAGATTCTTCAAGGGCACTCTGCTTCCTCTTTTCCTTCTTCTCCTCCTCCTCCTCCTCCTCCTTGTCCTCCTCCCTCACTTCTTCCCTTTCTCCTGGTAGTGTGTGTTCTGAAAGTGTCTCTGGTCCAATGTGTGTGTTTCTCTGGTCCAATGTGTGTGTGTTCTCTGGTCCAATGTGTGTGTGTGTTCTCTGGTCCAATGTGTGTGTGTTTCTCTGGTCCAATGTGTGTGTGTTTCTCTGGTCCAATGTGTGTGTGTTTCTCTGGTCCAATGTGTGTGTTTCTCTGGTCCAATGTGTGTGTGTTCTCTGGTCCAATGTGTGTGTGTTTCTCTGGTCCAATGTGTGTGTGTTCTCTGGTCCAATGTGTGTGTGTTTCTCTGGTCCAATGTGTGTGTGTTTCTCTGGTCCAATGTGTGTGTTTCTCTGGTCCAATGTGTGTGTTTCTCTGGTCCAATGTGTGTGTGTTCTCTGGTCCAATGTGTGTGTGTTTCTCTGGTCCAATGTGTGTGTGTTTCTCTGGTCCAATGTGTGTGTGTTTCTCTGGTCCAATGTGTGTGTTTCTCTGGTCCAATGTGTGTGTGTTCTCTGGTCCAATGTGTGTGTGTTCTCTGGTCCAATGTGTGTGTGTTTCTCTGGTCCAATGTGTGTGTTTCTCTGGTCCAATGTGTGTGTGTTTCTCTGGTCCAATGTGTGTGTTTCTCTGGTCCAATGTGTGTGTTTCTCTGGTCCAATGTGTGTGTGTTCTCTGGTCCAATGTGTGTGTGTTCTTTGGTCCAATGTGTGTGTGTTCTCTGGTCCAATTCCTGTTAATCAGCTCCACAACTCACTGGAAATACATGTTGTTCCTGTGTTTTTTATTATATCTGATCTCTGATCAGTATCCGAGTACAGAGATGATACTGACACTACTAACATATATCTGATCTCTGACGGGCCGCCCCCAGGTGGTGAGGGTAGGTAACAACATCTCCTCCCCGCTGATCCTCAACACTGGGGCCCCACAAGGGTGCGTTCTGAGCCCTCTCCTGTACTCCCTGTTCACCCACGACTGCGTGGCCACGCACGCCTCCAACTCAATCATCAAGTTTGCGGACGACACAACAGTGGTAGGCTTGATTACCAACAACGACGAGACGGCCTACAGGGAGGAGGTGAGGGCCCTTGGAGTGTGGTGTCAGGAAAATAACCTCACACTCAACGTCAACAAAACTAAGGAGATGATTGTGGACTTCAGCAAACAGCAGAGGGAACATCCCCCTATCCACATCGATGGAACAGTAGTGGAGAGAGAAGCAAGTTTTAAGTTCCTCGGCATACACATCACAGACAAACTGAATTGGTCCACTCACACAGAGAGCATCGTGAAGAAGGCGCAGCAGCGCCTCTTCAACCTCAGGAGGCTGAAGAAATTCGGCTTGTCACCAAAAGCACTCACAAACTTCTACAGAGGCACAATCGAGAGCATCCTGGCGGGCTGTATCACCGCCTGGTACGGCAACTGCTCCGCCCTCAACCGTAAGGCTCTCCAGAGGGTAGTGAGGTCTGCACAACGCATCATCGGGGGCAAACTACCTGCCCTCCAGGACACCTACACCACCCGATGTTACAGGAAGGCCATAAAGATCATCACGGACATCTACCACCCGAGCCACTGCCTGTTCACCCCGCTATCATCCAGAAGGCGAGGTCAGTACAGGTGCATCAAAGCTGGGACCGAGAGACTGAAAAACAGCTTCTATCTCAAGGCCATCAGACTGTTAAACAGCCACCACTAACATTGAGTGGCTGCTGCCTACACACTGACACTGACTCAACTCCAGCCACTTTAATAATGGGAATTGATGGGAAATGTTGTAAATATATCACTAGCCACTTTAAACAATGCTACCTTATATAATGTTACTTACCCTACATTATTCATCTCATATGCATACGTATATACTGTACTCTATATCATCGACTGCATCCTTATGTAAATCATGTATCACTAGCCACTTTAACTATGCCACTTTGTTTACATACTCATCTCATATGTATATACTGTACTCAATACCATCTACTGTATCTTGCCTATGCTGCTCTGTACCATCACTCATTCATATATCCTTATGTACATATTCTTTATCCCCTTACACTGTGTATAAGACAGTAGTTTAGGAATTGTTAGTTAGATTACTTGTTGGTTATTACTGCATTGTCGGAACTAGAAGCACAAGCATTTCGCTACACTCGCATTAACATCTGCTAACCATGTGTATGTGACAAATAAAATTTGATTTGATTTGATTCGATCAGTATCCGAGTACAGAGATGTCACAAGAGATGTATACGTGTCATTATCATTAATCCCTGTTGCACTGTGGTTCCGGTCTGGGGTTTCATGACCCTCAGTCAGAGAGAAGAAGCCATCTCTCTGGCTGCTGGGACTCTGGGGTTGGGGTTGGAGCTGGGTTAGGGTTGGTTTAGGGGCTGGGGTTGGAGCTGGGTTAGGGATGGTTTAGGGGCTGGGGTTGGAGCTGGGTTAGGGATGGTTTAGGGGCTGGGGTTGGAGCTGGGTTAGGGATGGTTTAGGGGCTGGGGTTGGAGCTGGGTTAGGGATGGTTTAGGGGCTGGGGTTGGGGTTGGAGCTGGGTTAGGGTTGGTTTAGGGGATGGGGTTGGGGTTGGAGCTGGGTTAGGGTTGGTTTAGGGGCTGGGGTTGGAGCTGGGTTAGGGTTGGTTTAGGGGCTGGGGTTGGAGCTGGGTTAGGGTTGGTTTAGGGGCTAGGTTGGGGTTGGAGCTGGGTTAGGCGCCTGAGGTTGGGGCTGGGGTTGGAGCTGGGGTTAGGGGCTGAGGTTGGGGCTTAGGCGCTTAGGTTGGGGCTGGGGTTAGGCGCTGAGGTTGTGCCTTAGGCGCTGAGGTTGGGGCTGGGGTTAGGGGCTGAGGTTGGGGTTGGGTTAGGCACTGGGGTTGGGCTGGGGTAGGGTTAGGCACTGGGGTTGGGGTTGGGGCTGGGGTTGGAGCTGGGGTTGTTACTGGGGTTGGAGCTGGGGTTGGAGCTGGGGTTTTTTTTTTTATTATTTTTTTATTATTTTTTATTTCACCTTTATTTAACCAGGTAGGCAAGTTGAGAACAAGTTCTCATTTACAACGGCAACCTGACCGAGATAAAGCAAAACAACAACACAGAGTGGTATCTGAGACTATATTAGGTCCTCATGCTGTAGACAGTACTATAAACTGGATGGTTCAAGTCCTGAATGCTGATTGGCTGACAGCCGTGTTATATGAGACTATATTAGGTCCTCATGCTGTAGACAGTACTATAAACTGGATGGTTCAAGTCCTGAATGCTGATTGGCTGACAGCCGTGTTATATGAGGCTGTATTTGGTCCTCATGCTGTGGACAGTACTATAGCCTACACACTGTGCATACAGCCACCAGGTGTGTGATGCTGTCCGTGTAATGTTGCAGAGCAGCCAGCAGGGGGCTCTCTGAGTCACTCAGGCTGTAGATAGGTGGCATAACCCAGGAGGAACAGCATAGCACAGTCAATATGGGTGGATAGAGTTCATTTACTGTCCAATCAATGACGGATACTTTTATCACAATGCGGAAGAAAGACCCTCTTACCTTACCTATACCTTACCTATACCTAAACCTATACCTTACCCTTACCTTACCTATACCTATACCTATACCTTACCTTACCTTACCTATACCTTACCTCTTACCTTACCTATACCACCTTTACCTTACCTCTTACCTTACCTCTTACCTTACCTTACCTTACCTATACCTTACCTATACCTTACCTTACCTATACCTTACCTATACCTTACCTTACCTTACCTATTCCTTACCTCTTACCTTACCTTACCTTACCTTACCTATACCTTACATTACTTTACCCTTACCTTATACCTTACCAATACCTATACCTATTCCTTACCTATACCTATACCTTACCTATACCTAACCTATACCTATACCTTACCAATACCTATACCTATTCCTTACCTATACCTATACCTTACCTATACCTATACCTTACCAATACCTATACCTATTCCTTACCTATACCTATACCTATACCTTACCTATACCTATTCCTTACCTATACCTATACCTATACCTTACCTATACCTATACCTATACCTATACCTTACCTATACCTATATCTTACCTATACCTATACCTTACATATCTAAACCTCTACCTATCCCTTACCTATACCTTACTTTACCTTACCTATACCTTACCTATACCTTACGTTACCTACACCTTACCTATACCTTACTTTACCCTTACCTTACCTATACCTTACATATACCTTACTTTACCTGACCTATACCTATACCTTACCTTACCTATACCTGACCTATACCTTACTTTACTCTTACCTTACCTATACCTTACCTTACCTATACCTTATCTATACCTTACCTATACCTTACTTTACCTGACCTATAACTACACCTTACCTATACCTTACCTGACCTATACCTTACCTATACCTTACCTTACTTATACCTTACCTTATTTTACCCTTACCTTACCTATACCTTACCTATACCTTACATATACCTATACCTATACCTTACCTATACCTTACATATACCTATACCTGTACCTATACCTATACCTTACCTATACCAATACCTATACCTTACCAATACCTATAACTTACCTATACCTATACCTTACCTATACCTATACCTTACCTATACCTATATCTTACCTATACCTATACCTTACATATCTAAACCTCTACCTATCCCTTACCTATACCTTACTTTACCTTACCTATACCTTACCTGTACCTTACCTATACCTTACGTTACCTATACCTTACCTATACCTTACTTTACCCTTACCTTACCTATACCTTACCTATACCTTACTTTACCTGACCTATACCTGACCTATACCTATACCTTACCTTACCTATACCTGACCTATACCTTACTTTACCCTTACCTTACCTATACCTTACCTTACCTATACCTTATCTATACCTTACCTATACCTGACCTATACCTGACCTATACCTGACCTATACCTATACCTTACCTTATCTATACCTTACCTATACCTTACCTGACCTATACCTTACCTATACCTTACCTTACTTATACCTTACCTTATTTTACCTCTACCTGACCTATACCTATACCTTATTTTACCCTTACCTTACCTATACCTTACCTATACCTTACCTATACCTTACCTATACCTATACCTTACCTATACCTTACCTATACCTATACCTTACCTATACCTATACCCTACCTATACCTATACCTTACCTATACCTATACCTTACCTATACCTATACCTTACCTATACCTATACCTTAACGATACCTTACCTCTACCTATACCTTACCTATACCTATACCTTACCTATACCTGTACCTATACCTTACCTATACCTTACCTATACCTATACCTTACCTATACATATACCTATACCTTACCTATTCCTATACCTATACCTTACCTATACCTATACCTTACCTATACCTGTACCTTACCTATACCTATACCTATACCTTACCTATACCTATACCTATACCTTACCTATACCTATACCTTACCTATACCTATACCTATACCTTACCTATACCTTACCTATACCTTATCTATACCGTACCTTATTTTACCCTTACCTATACCTTACCATATCTAAACCTCTACCTATCCCTTACCTATACCTATACCTTACCTATACCTTACCTATACCTTACCTGACCTATACCTTACCTATACCTTACATATACCTTACATATACCTAACTTTACCCTTACCTTACCTATACCTTATCTATACCATACCTTATTTTACCCTTACCTGTACCTTGCCATATCTAAACCTCTACCTATCCCTTACCTATACCTATCCTTTACCTCTACCTATCCCTTACCTATACCTATCCTTTACCTATACCTATACCTTACCTATAACTATACCTATACCTATACCTTACCTATACCTATACCTATACCTATACCTATACCTTACCTTACCTATACCAATACCTATAACTATACCTTACCTATACCTATACCTTACCAATACCTATACCTATACCTTACCTATACCTTACCTGACCTATACCTTACCTGACCTATACCTTACCTGACCTATACCTTGCCTATACCTGACCTATACCTTACCTATACCTATAACTATACCTTACCTATACCTATACCTATACCTATACCTTACCAATACCTTACCTATACCTTACCTATACCTTACCTGACCTATACCTTACCTATATCTTACATATACCTTACATATACCTTACTTTACCCTTACCTTACCTATACCTTACCTTACCTATACCTTACCTTATTTTACCCTTAACTATACCTTACCATATCTTAACTCTACCTGACCTATACCTTACTTTACCTGACCTATACCTTACCTATACCTTACCTATACCTTACCTGACCTATACCTTACCTATACCTTACATCTACCTTACATATACCTTACTTTACCCTTACCTTACCTATACCTTATCTATACCATACCTTATTTTACCCTTACCTATACCTTACCATATCTAAACCTCTACCTATCCCTTACCTATACCTATCCCTTACCTATACCTATACCTATACCTTACCTATACCTATACCTTACCTATACCTATACCTATACCTTACCTATACCTATACCTATACCAATACCTATACCTATACCTTACCTATACCTATACCTATACCTTACCTATACCTCTACCTATCCCTTACCTATACCTATCCCTTACCTATACCTATACCTATACCTTACCTTTACCTATACCTATCCCTTACCTATACCTATACCTTACCTATACCTATACCTTACCTATACCTATACCTTTACCTTACCTATACCTATACCTATACCTTACCTATACCTATACCTTACCTATACCTATACCTATACCTTACCTATACCTTACCTATACCTATACCTATACCTATACCTATACCTATAACTATACCTTACCTATACTATACCTATACCTTACCTTACCTATACCAATACCTATACCTATACCTTACTTGACCTATACCTTACTTGACCTATACCTTACTTTACCCTTACCTTATACCTTACCAATACCTATACCTATATCTATACCTTACCTATACCTTACCTATACCTTACTTTACCTATACCTTACCTTACCTATATCTTACATATACCTTACATATACCTTACATTACCTTTACCTTATCTATACTGTAGCTTATTTTACCCTTACCTATACCTTACCATATCTAAAACGCTACCCATCCCTTATCTATACCTTACTTTACCTGACCTATACCTTACCTTACCTATACCTTACCTATACCTATACCTATACCTTACCTATACCTATACCTATACCTTACCTATACCTTATCTATACCGTACCTTATTTTACCCTTACCTACACCTTACCATATCTAAACCTCTACCTATCCCTTACCTATACCTATACCTTACCTATACCTTACCTATACCTTACCTGACCTATACCTTACCTATACCTTACATATACCTAACTTTACCCTTACCTTACCTATACCTTATTTTACCCTTACCTATACCTTACCATATCTAAACCTCTACCTATCCCTTACCTATACCTATCCTTTACCTATCCCTTACCTATACCTATCCTTTACCTATACCTATACCTATACCTTACCTTACCTATACCATACCTATACCTTACCTATACCTTACCTGACCTATACCTATACCTTACCTATACCATACCTATACCTTACCTGACCTATACCTTGCCTATACCTTACCTATACCTTACCTGACCTATATCTTACCTATATCTTACATATACCTTACATATACCTTACTTTACCCTTACCTTACCTATACCTTACCTTACCTATACCTTACCTTATTTTACCCTTAACTATACCTTACCATATCTTAACTCTACCTGACCTATACCTTACTTTACCTGACCTATACCTTACCTATACCTTACCTATACCTTACCTGACCTATACCTTACCTATACCTTACATCTACCTTACATATACCTTACTTTACCCTTACCTTACCTATACCTTATCTATACCATACCTTATTTTACCCTTACCTATACCTTACCATATCTAAACCTCTACCTATCCCTTACCTATACCTATCCCTTACCTATACCTATACCTATACCTTACCTATACCTATACCTTACCTATACCTATACCTATACCTTACCTATACCTATACCTATACCAATACCTATAACTATACCTTACCTATACCTATACCTATACCTTACCTATACCTATACCTATACCTTACCTATACCTCTACCTATCCCTTACCTATACCTATCCCTTACCTATACCTATACCTATACCTTACCTTTACCTATACCTATCCCTTACCTATACCTATACCTATACCTTACCTATACCTATACCTTACCTATACCTATACCTATACCTTACCTATACCTATACCTATACCTTACCTATACCTATACCTTACCTATACCTATACCTATACCTTACCTATACCTTACCTATACCTATACCTATACCTATACCTATAACTATACCTTACCTATACTATACCTCTACCTTACCTTACCTATACCAATACCTATAACTATACCTTACCTATACCTATACCTTACTTGACCTATACCTTACTTGACCTATACCTTACTTTACCCTTACCTTATACCTTACCAATACCTATACCTATATCTATACCTTACCTATACCTTACCTATACCTTACTTTACCTATACCTTACCTTACCTATATCTTACATATACCTTACATATACCTTACATTACCTTTACCTTATCTATACTGTAGCTTATTTTACCCTTACCTATACCTTACCATATCTAAAACGCTACCCATCCCTTATCTATACCTTACTTTACCTGACCTATACCTTACCTTACCTATACCTTACCTATACCTATACCTTACCTATACCTATACCTATACCTTACCTATACCTTATCTATACCGTACCTTATTTTACCCTTACCTACACCTTACCATATCTAAACCTCTACCTATCCCTTACCTATACCTATACCTTACCTATACCTTACCTATACCTTACCTGACCTATACCTTACCTATACCTTACATATACCTAACTTTACCCTTACCTTACCTATACCTTATCTATACCATACCTTATTTTACCCTTACCTATACCTTACCATATCTAAACCTCTACCTATCCCTTACCTATACCTATCCTTTACCTATCCCTTACCTATACCTATCCTTTACCTATACCTATACCTATACCTTACCTTACCTATACCATACCTATACCTTACCTATACCTTACCTGACCTATACCTATACCTTACCTATACCATACCTATACCTTACCTGACCTATACCTTGCCTATACCTTACCTATACCTTACCTGACCTATATCTTACCTATATCTTACATATACCTTACATATACCTTACTTTACCCTTACCTTACCTATACCTTACCTTACCTATACCTTACCTTATTTTACCCTTAACTATACCTTACCATATCTTAACTCTACCTGACCTATACCTTACTTTACCTGACCTATACCTTACCTATACCTTACCTATACCTTACCTATACCTTACCTGACCTATACCTTACCTATACCTTACATCTACCTTACATATACCTTACTTTACCCTTACCTTACCTATACCTTATCTATACCATACCTTATTTTACCCTTACCTATACCTTACCATATCTAAACCTCTACCTATCCCTTACCTATACCTATACCTTACCTATACCTTACCTATACCTTACCTGACCTATACCTTACCTATACCTTACATATACCTAACTTTACCCTTACCTTACCTATACCTTATCTATACCATACCTTATTTTACCCTTACCTATACCTTACCATATCTAAACCTCTACCTATCCCTTACCTATACCTATCCTTTACCTATCCCTTACCTATACCTATCCTTTACCTATACCTATACCTATACCTTACCTTACCTATACCATACCTATACCTTACCTATACCTTACCTGACCTATACCTATACCTTACCTATACCATACCTATACCTTACCTGACCTATACCTTGCCTATACCTTACCTATACCTTACCTGACCTATATCTTACCTATATCTTACATATACCTTACATATACCTTACTTTACCCTTACCTTACCTATACCTTACCTTACCTATACCTTACCTTATTTTACCCTTAACTATACCTTACCATATCTTAACTCTACCTGACCTATACCTTACTTTACCTGACCTATACCTTACCTATACCTTACCTATACCTTACCTATACCTTACCTGACCTATACCTTACCTATACCTTACATCTACCTTACATATACCTTACTTTACCCTTACCTTACCTATACCTTATCTATACCATACCTTATTTTACCCTTACCTATACCTTACCATATCTAAACCTCTACCTATCCCTTACCTATACCTATCCCTTACCTATACCTATACCTATACCTTACCTATACCTATACCTTACCTATACCTATACCTATACCTTACCTATACCTATACCTATACCAATACCTATAACTATACCTTACCTATACCTATACCTATACCTTACCTATACCTATACCTATACCTTACCTATACCTCTACCTATCCCTTACCTATACCTATCCCTTACCTATACCTATACCTATACCTTACCTATACCTATACCTTACCTATACCTATACCTATACCTTACCTATACCTATACCTATACCTTACCTATACCTATACCTTACCTATACCTATACCTATACCTTACCTATACCTTACCTATACCTATACCTATACCTATACCTATAACTATACCTTACCTATACTATACCTATACCTTACCTTACCTATACCAATACCTATAACTATACCTTACCTATACCTATACCTTACTTGACCTATACCTTACTTGACCTATACCTTACTTTACCCTTACCAATACCTATACCTATATCTATACCTATATCTATACCTTACCTATACCTTACCTATACCTTACTTTACCTATACCTTACCTTACCTATATCTTACATATACCTTACATATACCTTACATTACCTTTACCTTATCTATACTGTAGCTTATTTTACCCTTACCTATACCTTACCATATCTAAAACGCTACCCATCCCTTATCTATACCTTACTTTACCTGACCTATACCTTACCTTACCTATACCTTACCTATACCTATACCTATACCTTACCTATACCTATACCTATACCTTACCTATACCTTATCTATACCGTACCTTATTTTACCCTTACCTACACCTTACCATATCTAAACCTCTACCTATCCCTTACCTATACCTATACCTTACCTATACCTTACCTGACCTATACCTTACCTATACCTTACATATACCTAACTTTACCCTTACCTTACCTATACCTTATCTATACCATACCTTATTTTACCCTTACCTATACCTTACCATATCTAAACCTCTACCTATCCCTTACCTATACCTATCCTTTACCTATCCCTTACCTATACCTATCCTTTACCTATACCTATACCTATACCTTACCTTACCTATACCATACCTATACCTTACCTATACCTTACCTGACCTATACCTATACCTTACCTATACCATACCTATACCTTACCTGACCTATACCTTGCCTATACCTTACCTATACCTTACCTGACCTATATCTTACCTATATCTTACCTATACCTTACATATACCTTACTTTACCCTTACCTTACCTATACCTTACCTTACCTATACCTTACCTTATTTTACCCTTAACTATACCTTACCATATCTTAACTCTACCTGACCTATACCTTACTTTACCTGACCTATACCTTACCTATACCTTACCTGACCTATACCTTACCTATACCTTACATCTACCTTACATATACCTTACTTTACCCTTACCTTACCTATACCTTATCTATACCATACCTTATTTTACCCTTACCTATACCTTACCATATCTAAACCTCTACCTATCCCTTACCTATACCTATCCCTTACCTATACCTATACCTATACCTTACCTATACCTATCCCTTACCTATACCTCTACCTATCCCTTACCTATACCTATCCCTTACCTATACTTATACCTATACCTTACCTATACCTATACCTATACCTTACCTATACCTATACCTTACTTGACCTATACCTTACTTGACCTATACCTTACTTTACCCTTACCTTATACCTTACCAATACCTATACCTATATCTATACCTTACCTATACCTGACCTATACCTTACCTATACCTTACCTATACCTTACCTTACCTATATCTTACCTATACCTTACATATACCTTACTTTACCTTTACCTTACCTATGCCTTATCTATACTGTAGCTTATTTTACCCTTACCTATACCTTACCATATCTAAAACTCTACCCATCCCTTATCTATACCTTACTTTACCTGACCTATACCTTACCTTACCTATACCTTACCTATACCTTAGCTTACCTATACCTTACTTTACCTGACCTATACCTTACCTTACCTATACCTTACCTATACCTTACCTGACCTATACCTTACCTATACCTTACATCTACCTTACATATACCTTACTTTACCCTTACCTTACCTATACCTTATCTATACCATACCTTATTTTACCCTTACCTATACCTTACCATATCTAAACCTCTACCTATCCCTTACCTATACCTATCCCTTACCTATACCTATACCTATACCTTACCTATACCTATCCCTTACCTATACCTCTACCTATCCCTTACCTATACCTATCCCTTACCTATACTTATACCTATACCTTACCTATACCTATACCTATACCTTACCTATACCTATACCTATATCTTACCTTAACTATACCTTACCTATACCTATACCTTACCTATACCTATACCTTACTTGACCTATACCTTACTTGACCTATACCTTACTTTACCCTTACCTTATACCTTACCAATACCTATACCTATATCTATACCTTACCTATACCTGACCTATACCTTACCTATACCTTACCTATACCTTACCTTACCTATATCTTACCTATACCTTACATATACCTTACTTTACCTTTACCTTACCTATGCCTTATCTATACTGTAGCTTATTTTACCCTTACCTATACCTTACCATATCTAAAACTCTACCCATCCCTTATCTATACCTTACTTTACCTGACCTATACCTTACCTATACCTTACCTATACCTTAGCTTACCTATACCTTACCTTATTTTACCCTTACCTATACCTTACTTTACCTTACCTATACCTTACTTTACCCTTACTTTACCTTACCTATACCTTACTTTACCTGACCTATACCTATACCTTACCTATGTGTGTGTGTGTGTGTGTGTGTGTGTGTGTGTGTGTGTGTGTGTGTGTGTGTGTGTGTGTGTGTGTGTGTGTGTGTGTGTGTGTGTGTGTGTGTGTGTGTGTGTGTGTGTGTGTGTGTGTGTGTGTGTGTGTGTGTGTGTGTGTGTGAGTGAGTGAGTGAGTGAGTGAGTGAGTGAGTGTGTGAGTGTGTGAGTGTATTTTACAGATAAAAACAACCTACCCAAGTGAAGTTCCCCAATGGAGTTAAAGGCTGAGGTCTATACTGGGCAGGAAGTCGATCCTCATCTTCATCTCTCCTCCTCTTCTTCTCTTCCTCAGTGGTCCTCCCTGGGACGTCCTGTAGGTGGTCTATGTGTGTGGCTGGAGAATCTCTGTTATCTGTTGTTGAGTTGTAGTCTTTCACCTCTCTGTTGTCTGTTGTTGCATTGTAGTCTTTCACCCCTCTGTTGTCTGTTGTTGAGTTGTAGTCTTTCACCCCTCTGTTGTCTGTTGTTGAGTTGTAGTTCTCTCCATTCTGGTCACTACTCTCAGCACGGACTTCAGCCTGGAGGAAACAACAAGTTATATTACTGAAAATGACATCAACACGCTCAAAAACACAAACAGGTCCAAGCTGTGTATAGTGAACTGTGCTTCAACTAACATCCATGTCCTTTGTGCTCCACCTCCACCACACACTGTCACACACCCAGGTATAAAGCAAGGCGAGCACTGCCTGTTTGTGCAGAAACACACCCAGGTATAAAGCAAGGCGAGCACCGCCTGTTTGTGCAGAAACACACCCAGGTATAAAGCAAGCCAAGCACCGCCTGTTTGTGCAGAAACACACCCAGGTATAAAGCAAGCTGAGCACCGCCTGTTTGTGCAGAAACACACCCAGGTATAAAGCAAGCCGAGCACCGCCTGTTTGTGCAGAAACACACCCAGGTATACAGCAAGCCGAGCACCGCCTGTTTGTGCAGAAACACACCCAGGTATACAGCAAGCCGAGCACCGCCTGTTTGTGCAGAAACACACCCAGGTATACAGCAAGCCGAGCACCGCCTGTGTGCGCAGAAACACACCCAGGTATAAAGCAAGCCGAGCACCGCCTGTTTGTGCAGAAACATACCCAGGTATAAAGCAAGCCGAGCACCGCCTGTTTGTGCAGAAACACACCCAGGTATACAGCAAGCCGAGCACCGCCTGTTTGTGCAGAAACATACCCAGGTATAAAGCAAGCCGAGCACCGCCTGTTTGTGCAGAAACACACCCAGGTATACAGCAAGCCGAGCACCGCCTGTGTGCGCAGAAACACACCCAGGTATAAAGCAAGCCGAGCACCGCCTGTTTGTGCAGAAACACACACAGGTATAAAGCAAGCCGAGCACCGCCTGTTTGTGGAGAAACACACCCAGGTATAAAGCAAGCCGAGCACCACCTGTTTGTGCAGAAACACACCCAGGTATAAAGCAAGCCGAGCACCGCCTGTTTGTGCAGAAACACACCCAGGTATAAAGCAAGCCGAGCACCGCCTTTTTGTGGAGAAACACACCCAGGTATAAAGCAAGCCGAGCACCACCTGTTTGTGCAGAAACACACCCAGGTATAAAGCAAGCCGAGCACCGCCTGTTTGTGCAGAAACACACCCAGGTATAAAGCAAGCCGAGCACCGCCTTTTTGTGGAGAAACACACCCAGGTATAAAGCAAGCCGAGCACCACCTGTTTGTGCAGAAACACACCCAGGTATAAAGCAAGCCGAGCACCGCCTGTTTGTGCAGAAACACACCCAGGTATAAAGCAAGCCGAGCACCGCCTGTTTGTGCAGAAACACACCCAGGTATAAAGCAAGCCGAGCACCGCCTGTTTGTGCAGAAACACACCCAGGTATAAAGCAAGCCGAGCACCGCCTTTTTGTGGAGAAACACACCCAGGTATAAAGCAAGCCGAGCACCACCTGTTTGTGCAGAAACACACCCAGGTATAAAGCAAGCCGAGCACCGCCTGTTTGTGCAGAAACACACCCAGGTATGTGCAGGTATGTGAAGAGACGCAGGTACAGAGAACACAGATCGGGCCTCGTAAGGATCCGCAGAAGGTGAGTGGAAAAGCTGCTGTTACCGTCAATTCTACTCACCAACGTGCAATCATTGGACAATAAACTAGACGAGGTAAGATCACGAATATCCTACCAACGTGCAATCATTGGACAATAAACTAGACTACGATCACTAATATCCTACCAACGTGCAATCATTGGACAATAAACTAGACGAGGTAAGATCACGAATATCCTACCAACGTGCAATCATTGGACAATAAACTAGACTACGATCACTAATATCCTACCAACGTGCAATCATTGGACAATAAACTAGACTACGATCACTAATATCCTACCAACGGGACATCAAAAACTGTAAGACGAGGGGGGGTGGTCTGTGCATATTTGTAAACAACAGCTGGTGCTCGAAATCTAAGGAAGTCTCTAGATTTTCCTTACCAGAAGTAGAGTATCTTGTGATAAAATGCAGACCACACTATTTGCCTAGAGAGTTCTCAGCTATACTTTTCGTGGCTGTTTATTTACCACCACAGATGGATGCTGGCACTAAGACCGCACTCTGTCAGCTGTATAAGAAAATTAGCAAACAGGAAACCACTCACCCGGAGGCGGCGCTCCTAGTGGCCGGAGACTTTAAAGCAGGGAAATTTTAATCAGTTCTACCAAATTTCCATCAACATGTTAAATGTGCAACCAGAGGGGGAAAAAATCTAGATCACCTGTACTCCACACACAGAGACGCGTACAAAGCTCTCCCTCGCCCTCTATTTGGTAAATCCGACCACAACTCTATCATCCTGATTCCGGCTTATAAGCAAACATTAAAACAGGAAGCACCAGTGACTCGGTCTATAAAAAAGTGATCAGATGAAGCAGATGCTAAACTACAGGACTGTTCTGCAGCTCAGACTGGAACATGTTCCGGGATTCTTCCGATGACATTGAGGAGTACATCACACATCTAGTACCTCCAGGCTCTGATCAGGCCCTACACCCAAACAAGGGCACTGCGTTCATCCACCTCTGGCCTGCTCGCCTCCCTACCACTGAGGAAGTACAGTTCCCGCTCAGCCCAGTCAAAACTGTTCGCTGCTCTGGCCCCCCAATGGTGGAACAAACTCCCTCACGACGCCAGGACAGCGGAGTCAATCACCACCTTCCGGAGACACCTGAAACCCCACCTCTTCAAGGAATACCTAGGATAGGATAAAGTAATCCTTCTCACCCCCCCTTAAATGATTTAGATGCACTATTGTAAAGTGGCTGTTCCACTGATGTCAGAAGGTGAATTCACCAATTTGTAAGTCGCTCTGGATAAGAGCGTCTGCTAAATGACTTAAATGTAAATGTAAATGTAACTGGCAGGTGTCTTCACTGACGTTTTCAACAAGTCCCTGATTGAGTCTGTAATACCAACATGTTTCAAGCAGACCACCATAGTCCCTGTGCCACTAAGGTAACCTTCCTAAATTGCTACAGTGTCACGGGATTCTTCCTCCTGGGAAGGAGAGGCGGACCAAAATGCGGCGTGGTTTATGTTCATCTTGATATTTAATGACGAAAACACTGAACACTGACACACACTATACAAAATAATAAACAAATAACGACTGTGAAGCTAAATGAGAACTGTGATAACACAAGCAATCAACATAGACAATCACCCACAAACAAACAGTGAAACCCAGGCTACCAAAGTATGATTCTCAATCAGAGACAACTAATGACACCTGCCTCTGATTGAGAACCATACTAGGCCGAAACATACAAATCCCCAAATCATAGAAAAACAAACATAGACTGCCCACCCCAACTCACGCCCTGACCATACTAAATAAATACAAAACAAAGGAAATAAAGGTCAGAATGTGACAGTACCCCCCAAGGTGTGGACTCCGGTCGCAGAACCTTAACCTATAGGGGAGGGTCTGGGTGGGCGTCTGTCCGCGGTGGCGGCTCTGGCGCGGGACGTGGACCCCACTTCACCATAGTCTTCGTCCGCCTCATTGTCCGCCTCCGTGGCTTCCTAACCATGGCGACCCTTCTAAATGACCCCACTGGACAGAGGGGCAGCTCGGGACAGAGGGGCAGCTCGGGACAGCCGGGCAGAAGTTCTGGCGCCTCTGGACTGAGGGGCTCTGGCGCCTCTGGACTGAGGGGCTCTGGCGCCTCTGGACTGAGGGGCTCTGGCGCCTCTGGACTGAGGGGCTCTGGCGCCTCTGGAGCGGGAGACTCCGGCAGCGCTGGACAGGCGGGAGAACCTGTAGGGAGGAGACAGAGAGTCAGCCTGGTGCGTGGGGCTGCCACAGGACCCACCAGGCTGGGGAGACCTCCAGGAGACCTCCAGGAGGCCTGGTGTTAGGAGGAGGCACCTGAAGGACTGGGCTGTGGGGGAGCACTGGAGCTCTGGTGCGCAGCCTTGGCACCACTTCCCCAGGCTGGATCACTACTCTAGCCCGGACCCTCCAGAGTGCAGGCACAGGTTGAACCGGGCTGTGGGTAAGCACGGGAGATCTAGTGCCTACTAGCCACACCTCTCCCTTAGGCTCCACTCCCACATTTGACCGGCACGAGCGGAGCGCAGGCTAGGACGCACTGCAACCACCCAGCGCCCTGGAGACACAGTTTGCAGAGCCGGCGTAGGATACCCTGGACCAAAACTACGTACCGGCGACCAGATACGCTGAGCAGGCACCATACGCCCTGGCTGGATCCCCACACTCGCATGACACTTTCGGAGGGCTGCCCTATAGCGCACAGGGCTATGGGCACGTACTGGCGACACCGTGCGCTTAACCGCATAACACGGTGCCTGACCAGTAACGCGCTGCTTATAATAAGCACGAGGAGTGAGCTCAGGTCTGCTACCTGGCTTAGCCCCACACCTCGTGTGCCTCCCCCCCAAAAAATCCCCAAATCCCCAAATCATAGAAAAACAAACATAGACTGCCCACCCCAACTCACGCACTGACCATACTAAATAAATACAAAACAAAGGAAATAAAGGTCAGAATGTGACATACAGACCATTAGCACTCAAGTCTGTAGTCATGAAGTGCTGTGAAAGGCTGGTAATGGCTCACATCAACACCATTATCCCAGAAACCCTAGACCCACTCCAATTTGCATACCGCCCCAACAGATTCACAGATGTTGCAATCTCTATTGAACTCCACCTCTGCCCTTTCCCACCTGGACAAAAGGAACACCTATGTGAGAATGCTGTTCATTGACTACAGCTCAGTATTCAATACCACAGTGCCCTCAAAGCTCATCAATAATCTAAGGACCCTGGGACTAAACACCTCCCTCTGCAACTGGATCCTGGACTTCCTGACAGGCTGCCCCCAGGTGGTAAGGGTAGGTAACAACACATCTGCCACGTTGATCCTAGCATTTAGAGAGGAGCCGGGGCAGCATGCCGAATTTCTTCAGCTGCCTTAGCAAGTAGAGACGCTGTTGAGCCCTCTTGACCAGAGTGGTGGTGGTGTTGGTCCATGAGGTCGATGCTGAGGAACTTAAAACTGCTGACTCGCTCTACTGCAGTCCCATTGATATGGATCGGGCGTGTTCCTTCCTCGGTTTCCTGAAGTCAACAATCAACTCCTTTGTTATGTTGACGATTGAGGGAGAGGTTGTTGTCATGACACCACAATGCCAGTTTACTTTCCTCCTCCCTATAGGCTGACTCTTCATTGTTGGTTATCAGGCATACAACCGTGGTGTCATCAGCAAACTTGATGATAGAGTTGGTGTCATGCAAAGCCACACAGTCGTGGGTGAACAGGAAGTACAGCAGAGGACTGAGGACACACCCCTGGGGGCCCCTAAGGGAGTACAGCAGAGGACTGAGGACACACCCCTGGGGGGGGAGTACAGCAGAAGACTGAAGACACACCCCTGAGGGGCCCCTGTGTTAAGAGTCAGGTTGGTGGAGGTGTTGCCAATCCTCACAGCCTGTGGTCTGCCCTTCAGAAAGTCAAGAATCCAGTTGTAGAGGGTGGTGTCCAGACCCCGGGCTCTGAGCTTGGTGTTGAGCTTGATGGGAACAATAGTGTTGAATGTTGAACTGTAGTCAATGAACAGCATTCTCACATAGGTGTTTCTCTTGTCCAGACGTGTTGGTGCCGTGTGAATAGCGATGGAAATGGCATCTTCTGTGGATCTGTTGAAGCGGTAGGGGAATTGTAGTGGGTCCAGTGTGTCTGGCAGGCTGGCCTTGATGTGGGCCATGACCAGCCTCTCAAAGAACTTCATGAACGACTGAGGTGAGTGCGACGGGGCGATAGTCATTTGTGGATGTCACCTTGTTTATCTTGGGCACAGGACAATGGTGGTCTCTATTGAACCACACAGGTAATGACCACAACCACATAACTACTAACCACAGCTACAGAACCTCAACTACTAAACCAAAACTACTGATCACAACCATACAACTACTGACCAAAACTACTGATCATAACCACACAACTACTGACCAAAACTACTGACCACAACTACTGACCACAACCACCCAACTACTGGCCAAAACTACTGACCACAACCACACAACTTCTGACCAAAACTACTGTTAACAACCACATAACTACTGACCAAAACTACTGACCACAACTACTGACCACAGCTACCGACTACAACCACACAACTACAGACCAAAACTACTGTCCACAACTACTGACCACAGCTACCAACTACAACCACACAACTACAGACCAAAACTACTGACCAAAACTACTGATCATAACCACACAACTACTGACCACAACTACCGACCACAACTACCGACCACAACCACACAACTACTGACCAAATCTACTGACCACAACCACACATCTACTGACCAAAACTACTGTTAACAACCACATAACTACTGACCAAAACTACTAACCACAAAACTATTAAACCACACAACTACTGACCACATGTACTGACCACGTTCGTACTGTAGGGTTCAAAGAACCTGTAACACAACCACTAACCACAACTACTGACCACAAATACTGACCTAGTCTAGCTCTGGTCCAGCTCTGGTCCTGGGCATAGCTAGCTCTGGTTCCCACCAGTCCTTAGAGTGACTCTCCCACCAGTCCTTAGAGTGACTATCCCACCAGTCCTTAGAGTGACTATCCCACCAGTCCTTAGAGTGACTATCCCACCAGTCCTAAGAGTGACTATCCCACCAGTCCTTAGAGTGACTATCCCACCAGTCCTTAGAGTGACTATCCCACCAGTCCTTAGAGTGACTATCCCACCAGTCCTTAGAGTGACTATCCCACCAGTCCTTAGAGTGACTATCCCACCAGTCCTTAGAGTGACTATCCCACCAGTCCTTAGAGTGACTCTCCCACCAGTCCTTAGAGTGACTCTCCCACCAGTCCTTAGAGTGACTATCCCACCAGTCCTTAGAGTGACTATCCCACCAGTCCTTAGAGTGACTATCCCACCAGTCCTTAGAGTGACTATCCCACCAGTCCTTAGAGTGACTCTCCCACCAGTCCTTAGAGTGACTATCCCACCAGTCCTTAGAGTGACTATCCCACCAGTCCTTAGAGTGACTATCCCACCAGTCCTTAGAGTGACTCTCCCACCAGTCCTTAGAGTGACTATCCCACCAGTCCTTAGAGTGACTATCCCACCAGTCCTTAGAGTGACTATCCCACCAGTCCTTAGAGTGACTCTCCCACCAGTCCTTAGAGTGACTCTCCCACCAGTCCTTAGAGTGACTATCCCACCAGTCCTAAGAGTGACTATCCCACCAGTCCTTAGAGTGACTATCCCACCAGTCCTTAGAGTGACTATCCCACCAGTCCTTAGAGTGACTATCCCACCAGTCCTTAGAGTGACTATCCCACCAGTCCTTAGAGTGACTATCCCACCAGTCCTTAGAGTGACTATCCCACCAGTCCTTAGAGTGACTATCCCACCAGTCCTTAGAGTGACTCTCCCACCAGTCCTTAGAGTGACTATCCCACCAGTCCTTAGAGTGACTATCCCACCAGTCCTTAGAGTGACTATCCCACCAGTCCTTAGAGTGACTCTCCCACCAGTCCTTAGAGTGACTCTCCCACCAGTCCTTAGAGTGACTATCCCACCAGTCCTTAGAGTGACTATCCCACCAGTCCTTAGAGTGACTATCCCACCAGTCCTTAGAGTGACTATCCCACCAGTCCTTAGAGTGACTATCCCACCAGTCCTTAGAGTGACTATCCCACCAGTCCTTAGAGTGACTATCCCACCAGTCCTTAGAGTGACTCTCCCACCAGTCCTTAGAGTGACTCTCCCACCAGTCCTTAGAGTGACTCTCCCACCAGTCCTTAGAGTGACTATCCCACCAGTCCTTAGAGTGACTCTCCCACCAGTCCTTAGAGTGACTCTCCCACCAGTCCTTAGATTGATATCCTGCCCAACATAATACCAACATAGAACCTAAACATATTCACACTCGACTGTGACCATATGCTCATAGGTCTACATCTACACATCACCAACCAAAACATGAACATAGTCAACACAGGCCAGTCTTTTTTGAATCAACACATGCCAGTCTCTCGTGACTTGTCAGTCAAAACAAGGCAGTCTCTCGTGAGTCGTTAGTCAACACAAGCCATCTCTCGTGAGTCAACGTGAGCCAGTCTCTTGTGAGTTGTGAGTCAACACAAGCCAGTCTCTCACGAGTTGTGAGTCAACACAAGCCAGTCTCTTGTGAGTCAACACGAGCCAGTCTCCCATGAGTTGTGAGTCAACACGAGCCAGTCTCTCGTGAGGCGTGAGTCAACACAAGCCAGTCTCTTGTGAGTTGTGAGTCAACACAAGCCAGTCTCTCACGAGTCGTGAGTCAACACAAGCCCGTCTCTTGTGAGTCAACACGAGCCAGTCTCCCATGAGTTGTGAGTCAACACAAGCCAGTCTCTTGTGAGTTGTGAGTCAACACAAGCCAGTCTCTCACGAGTCGTGAGTCAACACAAGCCAGTCTCTTGTGAGTCAACACGAGCCAGTCTCTCGTGAGTTGTGAGTCAACACGAGCCAGTCTCCCATGAGTTGTGAATCAACACCAGCCAGTCTCTCGTGAGTTGTGAGTCAACACAAGCCAGTCTCCCATGAGTTGTGAGTCAACACGAGCCAGTCTCTCGTGAGGCGTGAGTCAACACAAGCCAGTCTCTTGTGAGTCAACACGAGCCAGTCTCCCATGAGTTGTGAGTCAACACGAGCCAGTCTCTCGTGAGTTGTGAGTCAACACAAGCCAGTCTCCCATGAGTTGTGAGTCAACACGAGCCAGTCTCTCGTGAGGCGTGAGTCAACACAAGCCAGTCTCTTGTGAGTCAACACGAGCCAGTCTCTCGTGAGGCGTGAGTCAACACAAGCCAGTCTCCCATGAGTTGTGAGTCAACACAAGCCAGTCTCTCATGAGGCGTGAGTCAACACAAGCCAGTCTCTTGTGAGTCAACACGAGCCAGTCTCTCACGAGTCGTGAGTCAACACAAGCCAGTCTCTTGTGAGTCAACACGAGCCAGTCTCCCATGAGTTGTGAGTCAACACGAGCCAGTCTCTCGTGAGGCGTGAGTCAACACAAGCCAGTCTCTCATGAGGCGTGAGTCAACACAAGCCAGTCTCTTGTGAGTCAACACGAGCCAGTCTCTCGTGAGGCGTGAGTCAACACAAGCCAGTCTATTGTGAGTCAACACGAGCCAGTCTCTCACGAGTCGTGAGTCAACACAAGCCAGTCTCTTGTGAGTCAACACGAGCCAGTCTCCCATGAGTTGTGAGTCAACACGAGCCAGTCTCTCGTGAGGCGTGAGTCAACACAAGCCAGTCTCTCATGAGTCGTGACAGACTGTAAACTTAAGGGCAAGTGCATGCAAGATTTGGTCCTGGGTTCAGAGACTAGAGAGATTTGGTTCTGGGTTCAGAGACAAGAGAGATTTGATTATGGGTTCAGAGACTAGAGAGATTTGATTCTGGGTTCAGAGACAAGAGAGATTTGATTCTGGGTTCAGAGACTAGAGAGATTTGATTCTGGGTTCAGAGACTAGAGAGATTTGATTCTGGGTTCAGAGACTAGAGAGATTTGATTCTGGGTTCAGAGACAAGAGAGAATTGATTATGGGTTCAGAGGCTAGAGAGACTTGATTCTGGGTTCAGAGACTAGAGAGATTTGATTCTGGGTTCAGAGACTAGAGTGATTTGATTCTGGGTTCAGAGACGAGGGAGATTTGATTCTGGGTTCAGAGACAAGACAGATTTGATTCTGGGTTCAGAGACAAGACAGATTTGATTCTGGGTTCAGAGACTAGAGAGATTTGATTCTGGGTTCAGAGACTAGAGAGATTTGATTCTGGGTTCAGAGACAAGAGAGATTTGATTCTGGGTTTAGAGACTAGAAAGATTTGATTCTGGGTTCAGAGACTAGGGAGATTTGATTCTGGGTTCAGAGACAAGAGAGATTTGACTCTGGGTTCAGAGACTAGAGAGATTTGATTCTGGGTTCAGAGACTAGAGAGATTTGACTCTGGGTTCAGAGACTAGAGAGATTTGATTCTGGGTTCAGAGGCTAGAGAGATTTGATTCTGGGTTCAGAGACTAGAGAGATTTGATTCTGGGTTCAGAGACAAGAGAGATTTGATTCTGGGTTCAGAGACTAGAGAGATTTGATTCTGAGTTCAGAGACTAGAGAGATTTGATTCTGGGTTCAGAGACTAGAGAGATTTGATTCTGGGTTCACAGACAAGAGAGATTTGATTCTGGGTTTAGAGACTAGAGAGATTTGATTCTGGGTTCAGAGACTAGGGAGATTTGATTCTGGGTTCAGAGACAAGAGAGATTTGACTCTGGGTTCAGAGACTAGAGAGATTTGATTCTGGGTTCAGAGACTAGAGAGATTTGACTCTGGGTTCAGAGACTAGAGAGATTTGATTCTGGGTTCAGAGACTAGAGAGATTTGATTCTGGGTTCAGAGACTAGAGAGATTTGATTCTGGGTTCAGAGACAAGAGAGATTTGATTCTGGGTTCAGAGACTAGAGAGATTTGATTCTGGGTTCAGAGACTAGAGAGATTTGTCCCGTTGCACATATTTACATGAAACAATCACGACATTTCCTTTACCTCACCTTCTGTTATTCATGCTAAAAGTGCTCCTGCAAACTAACCGTAAAGCCCAAACTCAAACCATGAGTCATAGCAGGAGGTATTTATAGCTCTCTACATTGTGTACAGTGGCTCAACTCTCTACATTGTGTACAGTGGCTCAACTCTCTACATTGTGTACAGTGGCTCAACTCTCTACATTGTGTACAGTGACCAGCACAACTCTCTACATTGTGTACAGTGGCTCAACTCTCTACATTGTGTACAGTGGCTCAACTCTCTACATTGTGTACAGTGGCTCAACTCTCTACCTTGTGTACAGTGGCTCAACTCTCTACCTTGTGTACAGTGGCCAGCTCAACTCTCTACATTGTGTACATTGGCCAGCACAACTCTCTACATTGTGTACAGTGGCTCAACTCTCTACATTGTGTACAGTGGCTCAACTCTCCACATTGTGTACAGTGGCTCAACTCTCTACCTTGTGTACAGTGGCTCAACTCTCTACATTGTGTACAGTGGCCAGCACTACCCTCTACATTGTGTACAGTGGCCAGCACAACTCTCTACATTGTGTACAGTGGCTCAACTCTCTACCTTGTGTACAGTGGCCAGCTCAACTCTCTACATTGTGTACAGTGGCCAGCTCAACTCTCTACATTGTGTACATTGGCCAGCACAACTCTCTACATTGTGTACAGTGGCCAGCACTACCCTCTACATTGTGTACAGTGGCCAGCACAACTCTCTACATTGTGTACAGTGGCTCAACTCTCTACCTTGTGTACAGTGGCCAGCTCAACTCTCTACCTTGTGTACAGTGGCTCAACTCTCTAACTTGTGTACAGTGGCCAGCTCAACTCTCTACATTGTGTACAGTGGCCAGCTCAACTCTCTACATTGTGTACAGTGGCCAGCTCAACTCTCTACATTGTGTACAGTGGCCAGCTCAACTCTCTACATTGTGTACAGTGGCCAGCACAACTCTCAACATTGTGTACAGTGGCTCAACTCTCTACATTGTGTACAGTGGCTCAACTCTCTACATTGTGTACAGTGGCTCAACTCTCTACCTTGTGTATAGTGGCCAGCTCAACTCTCTACCTTGTGTACAGTGGCTCAACTCTCTACCTTGTGTACAGTGGCCAGCTCAACTCTCTACATTGTGTACAGTGGCCAGCTCAACTCTCTGCATTGTGTACAGTGGCTCAACTCTCTACATTGTGTACAGTGGCTCAACTCTCTACATTGTGTACAGTGGCTCAACTCTCTACATTGTGTACAGTGGCCAGCACAACTCTCTACATTGTGTACAGTGGCCAGCACAACTCTCTACATTGTGTACAGTGGACAGCTCAACTCTCTACATTGTTTACAGTGGCCAGCACAACTCTCTACATTGTGTACAGTGGCCAGCACAACTCTCTACATTGTGTACAGTGGCCAGCACTACTCTCTACATTGTGTACAGTGGCCAGCACAACTCTCTACATTGTGTACAGTGGCCAGCACAACTCTCTACATTGTGTACAGTGGCCAGCACAACTCACTACATTGTGTACAGTGGCCAGCTCAACTCTCTACATTGTGTACAGTGGCCAGCACAACTCTCTACATTGTGTACAGTGGCCAGCACAACTCTCTACATTGTGTTCAGTGGCCAGCACAACTCTCTACATTGTGTACAGTGACCAGCACAACTCTCTACATTGTGTACAGTGACCAGCACAACTCTGTACATTGTGTACAGTGGCCAGCACAACTCTCTACATTGTGTACAGTGGCCAGCACAACTCTCTACATTGTGTACAGTGGCCAGCACAACTCTCTACATTGTGTACAGTGGCACAACTCTCTACATTGTGTACAGTGGCACAACTCTCTACATTGTGTACAGTGACCAGCACAACTCTCTACATTGTGTACAGTGACCAGCACAACTCTCTACATTGTGTACAGTGGCCAGCACAACTCTCTACATTGTGTACAGTGGCCAGCACTACTCTCTACATTGTGTACAGTGGCACAACTC
The DNA here is from genome assembly GCF_036934945.1 of Oncorhynchus masou masou. NCBI lineage: Eukaryota > Metazoa > Chordata > Actinopteri > Salmoniformes > Salmonidae > Oncorhynchus > Oncorhynchus masou. Next base: position 18,827 of record NW_027009103.1, on the reverse strand, counting down.
TCTACATTGTGTACAGTGACCAGCACAACTCTCTACATTGTGTACAGTGACCAGCACAACTCTCTACATTGTGTACAGTGACCAGCACAACTCTCTACATTGTGTACAGTGACCAGCACAACTCTCTACATTGTGTACAGTGGCACAACTCTCTACATTGTGTACAGTGACCAGCACAACTCTCTACATTGTGTACAGTGACCAGCACTACCCTATACATTGTGCACAGTGGCCAGCACTACTCTCTACATTGTGCACAGTGGCCAGCACTACTCTCTACATTTTGCACAGTGACCAGCACTACTCTCTACATTGCGCACAGTGGCCAGCACTACTCTCTACATTGTGTACAGTGGCCAGCACAACTCTCTACATTGTGTACAGTGGCCAGCACTACTCTCTACATTGTGCACAGTGGCCAGCTCAACTCTCTACATTGTGTACAGTGACCAGCACTACTCTCTACTTTGTGCACAGTGGCTCAACTCTCTACATTGTGTACAGTGACCAGCACTACCCTCTGCATTGTGTACAGTGGCCAGCACTACTCTCTACATTGTGCACAGTGGCCAGCACTACTCTCTACATTGTGTACAGTGGCCAGCACTACTCTCTGCATTGTGTACAGTGGCCAGCACTACTCTCTACATTGTGCACAGTGGCCAGCACTACTCTCTACATTGTGTACAGTGGCCAGCACTACTCTCTGCATTGTGTACAGTGGCCAGCACTACTCTCTGCATTGTGTACAGTGACCAGCACTACTCTCTACATTGTGTACAGTGGCCAGCACTACTCTCTACATTGTGCACAGTGGCCAGCACTACTCTCTACATTGTGCACAGTGGCCAGCACTACTCTCTACATTGTGCACAGTGGTCAGCAATACTCTCTGCATTGTGTACAGTGGCCAGCACAACTCTCTACATTGTGTACAGTGGCTCAACTCTCTACATTGTGTACAGTGGCTCAACTCTCTACATTGTGTACAGTGGCTCAACTCTCTACCTTGTGTACAGTGGCTCAACTCTCTACATTGTGTACAGTGGCCAGCACTACCCTCTACATTGTGTACAGTGGCCAGCACAACTCTCTACATTGTGTACAGTGGCTCAACTCTCTACCTTGTGTACAGTGGCCAGCTCAACTCTCTACATTGTGTACAGTGGCCAGCTCAACTCTCTACATTGTGTACATTGTCCAGCACAACTCTCTACATTGTGTACAGTGGCCAGCACTACCCTCTACATTGTGTACAGTGGCCAGCACAACTCTCTACATTGTGTACAGTGGCTCAACTCTCTACCTTGTGTACAGTGGCCAGCTCAACTCTCTACCTTGTGTACAGTGGCTCAACTCTCTAACTTGTGTACAGTGGCCAGCTCAACTCTCTACATTGTGTACAGTGGCCAGCTCAACTCTCTACATTGTGTACAGTGGCCAGTTCAACTCTCTACATTGTGTACAGTGGCCAGCTCAACTCTCTACATTGTGTACAGTGGCCAGCACAACTCTCAACATTGTGTACAGTGGCTCAACTCTCTACATTGTGTACAGTGGCTCAACTCTCTACATTGTGTACAGTGGCTCAACTCTCTACCTTGTGTATAGTGGCCAGCTCAACTCTCTACCTTGTGTACAGTGGCTCAACTCTCTACCTTGTGTACAGTGGCCAGCTCAACTCTCTACATTGTGTACAGTGGCCAGCTCAACTCTCTGCATTGTGTACAGTGGCTCAACTCTCTACATTGTGTACAGTGGCTCAACTCTCTACATTGTGTACAGTGGCTCAACTCTCTACATTGTGTACAGTGGCCAGCACAACTCTCTACATTGTGTACAGTGGCCAGCACAACTCTCTACATTGTGTACAGTGGACAGCTCAACTCTCTACATTGTTTACAGTGGCCAGCACAACTCTCTACATTGTGTACAGTGGCCAGCACAACTCTCTACATTGTGTACAGTGGCCAGCACTACTCTCTACATTGTGTACAGTGGCCAGCACAACTCTCTACATTGTGTACAGTGGCCAGCACAACTCTCTACATTGTGTACAGTGGCCAGCACAACTCACTACATTGTGTACAGTGGCCAGCTCAACTCTCTACATTGTGTACAGTGGCCAGCACAACTCTCTACATTGTGTACAGTGGCCAGCACAACTCTCTACATTGTGTTCAGTGGCCAGCACAACTCTCTACATTGTGTACAGTGACCAGCACAACTCTCTACATTGTGTACAGTGACCAGCACAACTCTGTACATTGTGTACAGTGGCCAGCACAACTCTCTACATTGTGTACAGTGGCCAGCACAACTCTCTACATTGTGTACAGTGGCCAGCACAACTCTCTACATTGTGTACAGTGGCACAACTCTCTACATTGTGTACAGTGGCACAACTCTCTACATTGTGTACAGTGACCAGCACAACTCTCTACATTGTGTACAGTGACCAGCACAACTCTCTACATTGTGTACAGTGGCCAGCACAACTCTCTACATTGTGTACAGTGGCCAGCACTACTCTCTACATTGTGTACAGTGGCACAACTCTCTACATTGTGTACAGTGACCAGCACAACTCTCTACATTGTGTACAGTGACCAGCACAACTCTCTACATTGTGTACAGTGACCAGCACAACTCTCTACATTGTGTACAGTGACCAGCACAACTCTCTACATTGTGTACAGTGGCACAACTCTCTACATTGTGTACAGTGACCAGCACAACTCTCTACATTGTGTACAGTGACCAGCACTACCCTATACATTGTGCACAGTGGCCAGCACTACTCTCTACATTGTGCACAGTGGCCAGCACTACTCTCTACATTTTGCACAGTGACCAGCACTACTCTCTACATTGCGCACAGTGGCCAGCACTACTCTCTACATTGTGTACAGTGGCCAGCACAACTCTCTACATTGTGTACAGTGGCCAGCACTACTCTCTACATTGTGCACAGTGGCCAGCTCAACTCTCTACATTGTGTACAGTGACCAGCACTACTCTCTACTTTGTGCACAGTGGCTCAACTCTACATTGTGTACAGTGACCAGCACTACCCTCTGCATTGTGTACAGTGGCCAGCACTACTCTCTACATTGTGCACAGTGGCCAGCACTACTCTCTACATTGTGTACAGTGGCCAGCACTACTCTCTGCATTGTGTACAGTGGCCAGCACTACTCTCTACATTGTGCACAGTGGCCAGCACTACTCTCTACATTGTGTACAGTGGCCAGCACTACTCTCTGCATTGTGTACAGTGGCCAGCACTACTCTCTGCATTGTGTACAGTGACCAGCACTACTCTCTACATTGTGTACAGTGGCCAGCACTACTCTCTACATTGTGCACAGTGGCCAGCACTACTCTCTACATTGTGCACAGTGGCCAGCACTACTCTCTACATTGTGCACAGTGGTCAGCAATACTCTCTGCATTGTGTACAGTGGCCAGCACTACTCTCTACATTGTGTACAGTGGCCAGCACTACTCTCTACATTGTGTACAGTGGCCAGCACTACTCTCTGCATTGTGTACAGTGGCCAGCACTACTCTCTACATCGTGTACAGTGGCCAGCACTACTCTCTACATTGTGCACAGTGGCCAGCACTACTCTCTACATTGTGCACAGTGGCCAGCACTACTCTCTACATTTTGCACAGTGGCCAGCACTACTCTCTACATTGTGCACAGTGGCCAGCACTACTCTCTACATTGTGCACAGTGGCCAGCACTACTCTCTACATTGTGCACAGTGGCCAGCACTACTCTCTACATTGTGTACAGTGGCCAGCACTACTCTCTACATTGTGCACAGTGGCACAACTCTCTACATTGTGTACAGTGACCAGCACAACTCTCTACATTGTGTACAGTGACCAGCATTACCCTATACATTGTGCACAGTGGCCAGCACTACTCTCTACATTGTGCACAGTGGCCAGCACTACTCTCTACATTGTGCACAGTGACCAGCACTACTCTCTACATTGCGCACAGTGGCCAGCACTACTCTCTACATTGTGTACAGTGGCCAGCACAACTCTCTACATTGTGTACAGCGGCCAGCACTACTCTCTACATTGTGCACAGTGGCCAGCTCAACTCTCTACATTGTGTACAGTGACCAGCACTACTCTCTACATTGTGCACAGTGGCTCAACTCTCTACATTGTGTACAGTGACCAGCACTACCCTCTGCATTGTGTACAGTGGCCAGCACTACTCTCTACATTGTGCACAGTGGCCAGCACTACTCTCTACATTGTGTACAGTGGCCAGCACTACTCTCTGCATTGTGTACAGTGGCCAGCACTACTCTCTACATTGTGCACAGTGGCCAGCACTACTCTCTACATTGTGTACAGTGGCCAGCACTACTCTCTACATTGTGTACAGTGGCCAGCACTACTCTCTGCATTGTGTACAGTGGCCAGCACTACTCTCTGCATTGTGTACAGTGACCAGCACTACCCTCTACATTGTGTACAGTGGCCAGCACTACTCTCTACATTGTGCACAGTGGCCAGCACTACTCTCTACATTGTGCACAGTGGCCAGCACTACTCTCTACATTGTGCACAGTGGTCAGCAATACTCTCTGCATTGTGTACAGTGGCCAGCACTACTCTCTACATTGTGCACAGTGGCCAGCACTACTCTCTACATTGTGTACAGTGGCCAGCACTACTCTCTACATTGTGTACAGTGGCCAGCACTACTCTCTGCATTGTGTACAGTGGCCAGCACTACTCTCTACATCGTGTACAGTGGCCAGCACTACTCTCTACATTGTGCACAGTGGCCAGCACTACTCTCTACATTGTGCACAGTGGCCAGCACTACTCTCTACATTTTGCACAGTGGCCAGCACTACTCTCTACATTGTGCACAGTGGCCAGCACTACTCTCTACATTGTGCACAGTGGCCAGCACTACTCTCTACATTGTGCACAGTGGCCAGCACTACTCTCTACATTGTGCACAGTGGCCAGCACTACTCTCTACATTGTGCACAGTGGCACAACTCTCTACATTGTGTACAGTGGCCAGCACTACTCTCTACATTGTGTACAATGGCCAGCACTACTCTCTGCATTGTGTACAGTGGCCAGCACTACTCTCTACATTGTGCACAGTGGCACAACTCTCTACATTGTGCACAGTGGCCAGCACTACTCTCTACATTGTGCACAGTGGCTTGCACAACTCTCTACATTGTGTACAGTGGCCAGCACTACTCTCTAAATTGTGCACAGTGGCCAGCACAACTCTCTACATTGTGCACAGTGGCACAACTCTCTACATTGTGTACAGTGGCCAGCACTACTCTATACATTGTGTACAGTCGCCAGCAATACTCTCTGCATTGTGTACAGTGGCCAGCACTACTCTCTACATTGTGCACAGTGGCCAGCACTACTCTCTACATTGTGTACAGTGGCCAGCACTACTCTCTACATTGTGTACAGTGGCCAGCACTACTCTCTGCATTGTGTACAGTGGCCAGCACTACTCTCTACATTGTGCACAGTGGCCAGCACTACTCTCTACATTGTGCACAGTGGCCAGCACTACTCTCTACATTGTGCACAGTGGCCAGCACTACTCTCTACATTGTGCACAGTGGCCAGCACTACTCTCTACATTGTGCACAGTGGCCAGCACTACTCTCTACATTGTGCACAGTGGCCAGCACTACTCTCTACATTGTGCACAGTGGCCAGCACTACTCTCTACATTGAGCACAGTGGCCAGCACTACTCTCTACATTGTGCACAGTGGCCAGCACAACTCTCTACATTGTGCACAGTGGCCAGCACTACTCTCTACATTGTGCACAGTGGCTCAACTCTCTACATTGTGTACAGTGGCCAGCACAACTCTCTACATTGTGTACAGTGGCCAGCACAACTCTCTACATTGTGTACAGTGGCCAGCACAACTCTCTACATTGTGTACAGTGGCCAGCACAACTCTCTACATTGTGTACAGTGGCCAGCACAACTCTCTACATTGTGTACAGTGGCCAGCTCAACTCTCTACATTGTGTACAGTGGCCAGCACAACTCTCTACATTGTGTACAGTGGCCAGCACAACTCTCTACATTGTGTACAGTGGCCAGCACAACTCTCTACATTGTGTACAGTGACCAGCACAACTCTCTACATTGTGTACGTTGACCATCACAACTCTCTACATTGTGTACAGTGGCCAGCATAACTCTCTACATTGTGTACAGTGGCCAGCACACCTCTCTACATTGTGTACAGTGGCACAACTCTCTACATTGTGTACAGTGGCCAGC
>NW_027009103.1:0-7500 GCF_036934945.1 Oncorhynchus masou masou | reverse complement strand
TCTATCAGTCATCACCACCTTATCTCTACAGACCACCTTAACTCTATCAGTCGTCACCACCTTATCTCTACAGACAGACCACCTTAACTATCATCTATCAGTCGTCACCACCTTATCTCTACAGACCACCTTAACTCTATCAGTCGTCACCACCTTATCTCTACAGACCACCTTAACTCTATCAGTCGTCACCACCTTATCTCTACAGACCACCTTAAACTCGTCACCACCTTATCTCTACAGACCACCTTAACTCAGTCGTCACCACCTTATCTCTACAGACCCACCTTACCATATCTACAGACCACCTTAACTCTATCAGTCGTTACCACCTTATCTTATCTCTACAGACCACCTTAACTCTATCAGTCGTCACCACCTTATCTCTACAGACAGACCACCTTAACTCTATCAGTCGTCACCACCTTATCTCTACAGACCACCTTAACTCTATCAGTCGTCACCACCTTATCTCTACAGACCACCTTAACTCTATCAGTCGTTACCACCTTATCTCTACAGACCACCTTAACTCTATCAGTCGTCACCACCTTATCTCTACAGACCACCTTAACTCTATCAGTCGTCACCACCTTATCTCTACAGACCACCACCTATAGTCGTCACCAACCTATCTCTTACAGACCACCTTAACTCTATCAGTCGTCACCACCTTATCTCTACAGACCACCTTAACTCTATCAGTCGTTACCACCTTATCTCTACAGACCACCTTAACTCTATCAGTCGTCACCACCCTTATCTCTACAGACCACCTTAACTCTATCAGTCGTTACCACCTTATCTCTACAGACAGACCACCTTATCTCTACAGACCACCTTAACTCTATCAGTCGTCAACACCTTATCTCTACAGACCACCTTAACTCTATCAGTCGTCACCACCTTATCTCTACAGACCACCTTAACTTATCTCGTTACAGACCACCTTAACTCTATCAGTCAGACCACCTTATCTCTACAGACCACCTTAACTCTATCAGTCGTCACCACCTTATCTCTACAGACCACCTTAACTCTATCAGTCGTCACCACCTCTACAGACAGACCACCTTATCTCTATCAGACCACCTTATCTCTACAGACCACCTTAACTCTATCAGTCGTCACCACCTTATCTCTACAGACCACCTTAACTCTATCAGTCGTCACCACCTTATCTCTACAGACCACCTTAACTCTATCAGTCTCACCACCTTATCTCTACAGACCACCTTAACTCTATCAGTCGTCACCACCTTATCTCTACAGACAGACCACCTTAACTCTACTCTATCAGTCGTCACCACCTTATCTCTACAGACCACCTTAACTCTATCAGCCACCACCTTATCTCTACAGACCACCTTAACTCTATCAGTCGTCACCACCTTATCTCTACAGACCACCTTAACTCTATCAGTCTCTACCACCTTATCTCTATCAGTCACCACAGACCACCTTATCTCTACAGACCACCTTAACTCTATCAGTCGTCACCACCTTATCTCTACAGACCACCTTAACTCTATCAGTTACCACCTTATCTCTACAGTCACCACCTTATCTCTACAGACCACCTTAACTCTATCAGTCGTCACCACCTTATCTCTACAGACAGACCACCTTATCTCTACAGACCACCTTAACTCTATCAGTCGTCACCACCTTATCTCTACAGACCACCTTAACTCTATCAGTCGTCACCACCTTATCTCTACAGACCACCTTAACTCTATCAGTCGTCACCACCTTATCTCTACAGACCACCTTAACTCTATCAGTCGTCACCACCTTATCTCTACAGACCACCTTAACTCTATCAGTCACCACCTTATCTCTACAGACCACCTTATCTCTACAGACCACCTTAACTCTATCAGTCGTCACCACCTTATCTCTACAGACAGACCACTCTATCATCGTCACCACCTTATCAGACAGACCACCTTAACTCTATCAGTCGTCACCACCTTATCTCTCTACAGACCACCTTAACTCTATCAGTCGTCACCACCTTATCTCTACAGACCACCTTAACCACCTTATCTCTACAGACAGACCACCTTAACTCTATCAGTCGTTACCACCTTATCTCTACAGACCACCTTAACTCTATCAGTCATCACCACCTTATCTCTACAGACCACCTTAACTCTATCAGTCGTCACCACCTTATCTCTACAGACCACCTTAACTCTATCAGTCGTCACCACCTTATCTCTACAGACCACCTTAACTCTATCAGTCGTCACCACCTTATCTCTACAGACCACCTTAACTCTATCAGTCGTCACCACCTTATCTCTACAGACCACCTTAACTCTATCAGTCGTCACCACCTTATCTCTACAGACAGACCACCTTAACTCTATCAGTCGTCACCACCTTATCTCTACAGACCACCTTAACTCTATCAGTCGTCACCACCTTATCTCTACAGACCACCTTAACTCTATCAGTCGTTACCACCTTCAGACCACCTTAACTCTATCAGTCACCACCTTATCTCTACAGACCACCACCTTAACTCTATCAGTCGTCCACCTTATCTCTACAGACCACCTTAACTCTATCAGTCGTCACCACCTTATCTCTACAGACAGACCACCTTAACTCTATCAGTCATCACCACCTTATCTCTACAGACCACCTTAACTCTATCAGTCGTCAACACCTTATCTCTACAGACCACCTTAACTCTATCAGTCGTCACCACCTTATCTCTACAGACCACCTTAACTCTATCAGTCATCACCACCTTATCTCTACAGACCACCTTAACTCTATCAGACCACCTTAACTCTATCAGTCGTCACCACCTTATCTCTACAGACAGACCACCTTAACTCTATCAGTCGTCACCACCTTATCTCTACAGACCACCTTAACTCTATCAGTCGTCACCACCTTATCTCTACAGACCACCTTAACTCTATCAGTCGTCACCACCTTATCTCTACAGACCACCTTAACTCTATCAGTCGTCACCACCTTATCTCTACAGACAGACCACCTTAACTCTATCAGTCGTCACCACCTTATCTCTACAGACCACCTTAACTCTATCAGTCACCACCTTATCTCTACAGACCACCTTAACTCTATCAGTCGTCACCACCTTATCTCTACAGACAGACCACCTTAACTCTATCAGTCGTCACCACCTTATCTCTACAGACCACCTTAACTCTATCAGTCATCACCACCTTATCTCTACAGACCACCTTAACTCTATCAGTCGTCACCACCTTATCTCTACAGACAGACCACCTTAACTCTATCAGTCGTCACCACCTTCTCTCTACAGACCACCTTAACTCTATCAGTCGTCACCACCTTATCTCTACAGACCACCTTAACTCTATCAGTCGTCACCACCTTATCTCTACAGACCACCTTAACTCTATCAGTCGTCACCACCTTATCTCTACAGACCACCTTAACTCTATCAGTCGTCACCACCTTATCTCTACAGACCACCTTAACTCTATCAGTCGTCACCACCTTATCTCTACAGACAGACCACCTTAACTCTATCAGTCACCACCTTATCTCTACAGACAGACCACCTTATCTCTATAACTCTATCAGTCGTCACCACCTTATCTCTACAGACCACCTTAACTCTATCAGTCGTCACCACCTTATCTCTACAGACCACCTTAACTCTATCAGTCATCACCACCTTATCTCTACAGACCACCTTAACTCTATCAGTCGTCACCACCTTATCTCTACAGACCACCTTAACTCTATCACCACCTTATCTCTACAGACCACCTTAACTCATCACCACCTATCAGTCGTCACCACCTTATCTCTACAGACCACCTTAACTCTATCAGTCGTCACCACCTTATCTCTACAGACCACCTTAACTCTATCAGTCGTCAACCACCTTATCTCTACAGACCACCTTAACTCTATCAGTCGTCACCACCTTATCTCTACAGACCACCTTAACTCTATCAGTCACCACCTTCTCTCTACAGACCACCTTAACCTTATCTCTATCTCTACAGACCACCTTAACTCTATCAGTCGTCACCACCTTATCTCTACAGACCACCTTAACTCTATCAGTCGTCACCACCTTATCTCTACAGACCACCTTAACTCTATCAGTCATCACCACCTTATCTCTACAGACCACCTTAACTCTATCAGTCGTCACCACCTTACAGACCACCTTCTCTACAGACCACCTTAACTCTATCAGTCATCACCACCTTATCTCTACAGACCACCTATCAGTATCTCTACAGACCACCTTAACTCTATCAGTCGTCACCACCTTATCTCTACAGACCACCTTAACTCTATCAGTCGTCACCACCTTATCTCTACAGACCACCTTAACCTCTATCAGTCGTCACCACCTTATCTCTACAGACCACCTTAACTCTATCAGTCGTCACCACCTTATCTCTACAGACCACCTTAACTCTATCAGTCGTCACCACCTTATCTCTACAGACCACCTTAACTCTATCAGTCGTCACCACCTTATCTCTACAGACCACCTTAACTCTATCAGTCGTCACCTTAACTCTTCAGTCGTCACCATTTTTTATCTCTACAGACAGACCACCTTAACTCTATCAGTCGTCACCACCTTATCTCTACAGACCACCTTAACTCTATCAGTCGTCACCACCTTATCTCTACAGACCACCTTAACTCTATCAGTCGTCACCACCTTATCTCTACAGACCACCTTAACTCTATCAGTCGTCACCACCTTATCTCTACAGACCACCTTAACTCTATCAGTCGTCAACACCTTATCTCTACAGACCACCTTAACTCTATCAGTCGTTCACCACCTTATCTCTACAGACCACCTTAACTACAGACAGACCACCTTAACTCATCACCACCTTATCTCTACAGACCACCTTAACTCTATCAGTCATCCTTACCAGACCTTATCTCTACAGACCACCTTAACTCTATCAGTCGTCACCACCTTATCTCTACAGACCACCTTAACTCTATCAGTCGTCACCACCTTATCTCTACAGACCACCTTAACTCTATCAGTCGTCACCACCTTATCTCTACAGACCACCTTAACTCTATCAGTCGTCACCACCTTATCTCTACAGACCACCTTAACTCTATCAGTCGTCACCTTAACCTTATCTCTACAGACCACCTTAACTCTATCAGTCGTCACCACCTTATCTCTACAGACCACCTTAACTCTATCAGTACAGACCACCACCTTATCTCTACAGACCACCTTAACTCTATCAGTCAGTCACCACCTTATCTCTACAGACCACCTTAACTCTATCAGTCGTCACCACCTTATCTCTACAGACCACCTTAACTCTATCAGTCGTCACCACCTTATCTCTACAGACCACCTTAACTCTATCAGTCGTCACCACCTTATCTATACAGACCACCACCTTAACTCTATCAGTCGTCACCACCTTATCTCTACAGACAGACCACCTTAACTCTATCATCGTCACCACCTTATCTCTACAGACCCACCTTAACTCTATCAGTCGTTACCACCTTATCTCTACAGACAGACCACCTTAACTCTCTACATCTCTACAGACCACCTTAACTCTATCAGTCGTCACCACCTTATCTCTACAGACAGACCACCTTAACCCCCTTATCTATCAGACAGACCACCTTAACTCTATCAGTCGTCACCTTATCTCTACTACAGACCACCTTAACTCTATCAGTCGCCGTACCACCTTATCTCTACACCACCTTATCTCTACAGACCACCTTAACTCTATAACTCTATACAGTCGTCACCACCTTATCTCTACAGACCACCTTAACTCTATCAGTCGTCACCACCTTTATCTCTAACAGACCACCACCTTATCTCTACAGACCACCTTAACTCTATCAGTCATCACCACCTTATCTCTACAGACAGACCACCTTAACTCTATCAGTCGTCACCACCTTATCTCTACAGACAGACCACCTTAACTCTATCAGTCATCACCACCTTATCTCTACAGACCACCTTAACTCTATCAGTCGTCACCACCTTATCTCTACAGACCACCTTAACTTATCTCTACAGACCACCTTAACTCTATCAGTCGTCACCACCTTATCTCTACAGACCACCTTAACTCTATCAGTCGTCACCACCTTATCTCTACAGACCACCTTAACTCTATCAGTCGTCACCACCTTATCTCTACAGACAGACCACCTTAACCTTACCACTCTACAGACCACCTTAACTCTATCAGTCACCACCTTATCTCTACAGACCACCTTAACTCTATCAGTCGTCACCACCTTATCTCTACAGACCACCTTAACTCTATCAGTCATCACCACCTTATCTCTACAGACCACCTTAACTCTATCAGTCGTCACCACCTTATCTCTACAGACCACCTTAACTCTATCGTCACCACCTTATCTCTACAGACCACCTTAACTCTATCAGTCGTCACCACCTTATCTCTACAGACCACCTTAACTCTATCAGTCGTTACCACCTTATCTCTACAGACAGACCACCTTAACTCTATCAGACCACCTTAACTCTATCAGTCGTCACCACCTTATCTCTACAGACCACCTTAACTCTATCAGTCATCACCACCTTATCTCTACAGACCACCTTAACTCTATCAGTCGTCACCACCTTATCTCTACAGACCACCTTAACTCTATCAGTCGTCACCACCTTATCTCTACAGACCACCTTAACTCTATCAGTCGTCACCACCTTATCTCTACAGACCACCTTAACTCTATCAGTCGTCACCACCTTATCTCTACAGACAGACCACCTTAACTCTATCAGTCGTCACCACCTTATCTCTACAGACCACCTTAACTCTATCAGTCGTCACCACCTTATCTCTACAGACCACCTTAACTCTATCAGTCGTCACCACCTTATCTCTACTACAGACCACCTTAACTCTATCAGTCGTCACCACCTTATCTCTACAGACCACCTTAACTCTATCAGTCGTCACCACCTTATCTCTACAGACCACCTTAATCTCTATCAGACCACCTTAACTCTATCAGTCACCACCTTATCTCTACAGACCACCTTAACTCTATCAGTCGTCACCACCTTATCTCTACAGACCACCTTAACTCTATCAGTCGTCACCACCTTATCTCTACAGACCACCTTAACTCTATCAGTCGTCACCACCTTATCTCTACAGACCACCTTAACTCTATCAGTCGTTACCACCTTATCTCAGACAGACCACCTTAACTCTATCAGTCACCACCTTATCTCTACAGACCACCTTAACTCTATCAGTCGTCACCACCTTATCTCTACAGACCACCTTAACTCTATCATTCGTCACCACCTTATCTCTACAGACCACCTTAACCTATATCACCACCTTATCTCTACAGACCACCTTAACTCTATCAGTCATCACCACCTTATCTCTACAGACAGACCACCTTAACTCTATCAGTCGTCACCACCTTATCTCTACAGACCACCTACAGACCACCTTA
>NW_027009102.1:50000-55601 GCF_036934945.1 Oncorhynchus masou masou | reverse complement strand
CCATCTATATACATTTATTTAACTACTGTACTGGGGAACCCATCTATATACATTTATTTAGCTACTGTACTGGGGAACCCATCTATATTATATATAGCTACTGTACTGGGGAACCCATCTATATATATATATAGCTACTGTATTGGGGAACCCATCTATATGTACTTATATAGCTACTGTACTGGGGAACCCATCTATATATACTTATATAGCCACTGTACTGGGGAACCCATCTATATGTACTTATATAGCTACTGTACTGGGGAACCCATCTATATGTACTTATATAGCTACTGTACTGGGGAACCCATCTATATGTACTTATATAGCTACTGTACTGGGGAACCCATCTATATACATTTATTTAACTACTGTACTGGGGAACCCATCTATATGTACTTATATAGCTACTGTACTGGGGAACCCATCTATATATACTTATATAGCTACTGTACTGGGGAACCCATCTATATACTATAGCTACTGTACTGGGGAACCCATCTATATGTACTTATATAGCTACTGTACTGGGGAACCCATCTATATATACTTATATAGCCATTGTACTGGGGAACCCATCTATATGTACTTATATAGCTACTGTACTGGGGAACCCATCTATATATCTATATATCTATATATCTATATATATATATATATATATAATAGCTACTGTACTGGGGAACCCATATATATGTACTTATATAGCTACTGTACTGGGGAACCCATCTATATGTACTTATATAGCTACTGTACTGAGGAACCCATCTATGTATATATATATATATATAATAGCTACTGTACTGGGGAACCCATATATATGTACTTATATAGCCATTGTACTGGGCAACCCATGTATTTATATAGCTACTGTGTGTTGGAACCCCTAATAGCTTAATGCAGAGTACTCAAAATGCATCAGCTTGATGGCTCCAATTTGACAGAGGCCTGAAGCGTCCAATTAAATTCTCTACCCCAAATGTGCTCTTTCCCATCCTTTCATTCTCCATCAAATCAACTTGATGGAACCTCCCTGGAGCCTATCCAGTGCCAACACCACCCCATGCTTTAACATCCTGAGTGGAAGTCAACGAGTGCACATATCTAGGAGAAGGGAAGGGGATTGGAACGCAGGCATGTGATTGAAGGAGTGGGGTAATAAGGGGAGGAGTGGGGTAATAAGGGGAGGAGTGGGGGGTAATAAGAGGAGGAGTGGGGTAATAAGAGGAGGAGTGGGGTAATAAGGGGGAGGGGGTAATAAGGGGAGGAGTGGGGTAATAAGGGGAGGAGTGGGGTAATAAGGGGAGGAGTGGGGTAATAAGGGGAGTAGTTGGGTGATAAGGGGAGGAGTGGGGGAATAAGGGGAGGAGTGGGGTGAATGAGGATAAGGGGAGGAGTGGGGTGATAAGGGGAGGAGGGGAAGAGTGGGGTAATAAGGAGAAGAGTGGGGTAATAAGGGGAGGAGTGGGGTAATAAGGGGAGGAGTGGGGTAATAAGGGGAGGAGTGGGGAGGAGTGGGGTAATAAGGGGAGGAGTGGGGTAATAAGGGGAGTAGTGGGGTAATATGGGGATGAGGGGGTAATAAGGGAGGAGTGGGGTAATAAGGGGAGGAGTGGGGTAATAAGGGGAGGAGTGGGGTAATAAGGGAGGAGTGAGGGGTAATAAGGAGGAAGTCGTGGGGTAATAAGGGGAGGAGTGGGGTAATAAGGGGAGGAGTGGGGTAATAAGGAGAAGAGTGGGGTAATAATGGGAGGAGTGGGGTAGTAATGGGAGGAGTGGGGTAGTAATGGGAGGAGTGGGGTAATAAGGGGTGGAGTGGGGTAATATGGGGCTGAGTGGGGTAATAAGGGGAGGAGTGGGGTAATAAGGGGAGGAGCGGGGTAATACGGAGAGGAGTGGGGTAATAATGGGAGGAGTGGGGTAATAAGGGGAGGAGTGGGGTGATAAGGGGAGGAGTGGGGTAATAAGGAGAAGAGTGGGGTAGTAATGGGAGGAGTGGGGTAGTAATGGGAGGAGTGGGGTAGTAATGGGAGGAGTGGGGTAATAAGGAGAAGAGTGGGGTAGTAATGGGAGGAGTGGGGTAGTAATGGGAGGAGTGGGGTAGAGTAATGGGAGGAGTGGGGTAGTAATGGGAGGAGTGGGGTAATAAGGGGTGGAGTGGGGTAATATGGGGCTGAGTGGGGTAATAAGGGGAGGAGTGGGGTAATAAGGGGAGGAGCGGGGTAATACGGAGAGGAGTGGGGTAATAATGGGAGGAGGGGGTAATAAGGGGAGGAGTGGGGTGATAAGGGGAGGAGTGGGGTAATACGGGGAGGAGTGGGGTAATAAGGAGACGAGTGGGGTAATAAGGGGAGGAGTGGGGTAATAAGGGGAGGAGTGGGGTAATAAGGGGAGGAGTGGGGAGGAGTGGGGTAATAAGGGGAGGAGTGGGGAAATAAGGGGGGTAGTGGGGTAATATGGGGATGAGCGGGGTAATAAGGGGAGGAGTGGGGTAATAAGGGGAGGAGTGGGGTAATAAGGGGAGGAGTGGGGTAATAAGGAGAAGAGTGGGGTAATAAGGGGAGGAGTGGGGTAATAAGGGGTGGAGTGGGGTAATAAGGGGAGGAGTGGGGTAATAAGGGGTGGAGTGGGGTAATAAGGGGTGGAGTGGGGTAATAAGGGGAGGAGTGGGGTAATAAGGGGAGGAGTTTATAAAAAGAGAAAGCAGAATGGAAACCTATTTCCTACACTACTTTTGACTGTGGCCCAGAGGGAGTACTTTTAAAGAGCTCCGTTTGCCATGGCGACTGAGTGACAAGCCTGAGGGGGAGAGATAGAGGAAGGGATAGAGGGGCTTAATGTCTACAGAGAGATAGCTAGTCTCCTCTCGCTTCCTCTCCCACCCTCCCCTTCTCTCCTCTCCAGAGCTGCAGTCAGACATACAGAGCGGGGGCTTTATGTTGGAGAAGATATCATGGTCTATTTCAGTCCAAGGTTAAGGCTCACTTGGTATAGTTGCAACTTGCAGCAGTAACAGATTTTCAAAGCCATCGCCTTTAGAAAACAATTGTGCTGCAACTATATCAAGTCAGTGCTGTCTGGGATCGGTCAGGAATAAACTTTTGTCAGAAAACAACATTTGTCCTTCAGGGAAATAAAGGTTTTCAACACATTTTTAAAAATCAAATCACCTGTCTACTGTAATGTTCGGGAGGGGACACCAGATGGATCAGCCAGGGAATGTTTTCCTTTTATTGCAAATAATATGATTTAGTTGATGATTGCGATACAATACAGCCTTAGACCACTGATCAACTCAGGAGGCTCCTTTCATTGGCTTTTAATTGGGGAATGATTCTGATCCTGGGCCTCCCTAAACCCTCTCACACCTGGGCCTCCCTAAACCCTCTCACACCTGGCCTCCCTAAACCCTCTCACACCTGGCCTCCCTAAACCCTCTCACACCTGGCCTCCCTAAGCCCTCTCACACCTGGCCTCCCTAAACCCTCTCACACCTGGCCTCCCTAAACCCTCTCACACCTGGCCTCCCTAAACCCTCTCACACCTGGCCTCCCTAAACCCTCTCACACCTGGCCTCCCTAAGCCCTCTCACACCTGGCCTCCCTAAGCCCTCTCACACCTGGCCTCCTAAGCCCTCTCACACCTGGCCTCCCTAAACCCTCTCACACCTGGCCTCCCTAAACCCTCTCACACCTGGCCTCCTAAGCCCCTCTCACACCTGGCCTCCCTAAACCCTCTCACACCTGGCCTCCCTAAACCCTCTCACACCTGGCCTCCCTAAACCCTCTCACACCTGGCCTCCCTAAACCCTCTCACACCTGGCCTCCCTAAACCCTCTCACACCTGGCCTCCCTAAACCCTCTCACACCTGGCCTCCCTAAGCCCTCTCACACCTGGCCTCCCTAAGCCCTCTCACACCTGGCCTCCCTAAACCCTCTCACACCTGGCCTCCCTAAACCCTCTCACACCTGGCCTCCCTAAACCCTCTCACACCTGGCCCTCCCCTAAGCCCCCTCCTCACACCTGGCCTCCCTAAACCCTCTCACACCTGGCCTCCCTAAACCCTCTCTCACACCTGGCCTCCCTAAGCCCTCTCACACCTGGCCTCCCTAAACCCTCTCACACCTGGCCTCCCTAAGCCCTCTCACACCTGGGCCTCCCTAAACCCTCTCACACCTGGGCCTCCTAAACCCTCTCACACCTGGCCTCCCTAAACCCTCTCACACCTGGCCTCCTAAACCCTCTCACACCTGGCCTCCCTAACCCTCTCACACCTGGCCTCCTCTCACACCTGGCCTCCTAAACCCTCTACACCTCGGCCTCCCTAGCCCTCACACCTGGCCCCTCTCACACCTGGCCTCCTAAACCCTCTCACCTGGCCTTAGCCTCTCTGGCCTCCTAACCTACCTGGCCTCCTAAGCCCTCTCACACCTGGCCTCCTGGCCCTCTACACCTGGCCTCCCTAGCCTCCACCCTGGCCTCTCCTGACTTGCTCCTGGTTAACCTAGTTGACTGGTTGTCCTGGTTAACCTAGTTGACTGGTTGTCCTGCTTGTCCTGGTTAACCTAGTTGACTGGTTGTCCTGGTTAACCTAGTTGACTGGTTGTCCTGGTTAACCTAGTTGACTGGTTGTCCTGCTTGTCCTGGTTAACCTAGTTGACTGGTTGTCCTGGTTAACCTAGTTGACTGGTTGTCCTGGTTAACCTAGTTGACTGGTTGTCCTGCTTGTCCTGGTTAACCTAGTTGACTGGTTGTCCTGGTTAACCTAGTTGACTGGTTGTCCTGGTTAACCTAGTTGACTGGTTGTCCTGCTTGTCCTGGTTCGTCTTTGAGGACCTGAGAATAGAGAGCAGCTGGACTTGTTCTGCTTTTCTCCCCAGAGAACAGAGCCTCCCTGCGGGTCTCTGTCGCCCAGTTATGTCCCCATGTGGAGACACACACAAACACACACACAGTTGCCCATGCAGTGTCTGTCTGAGTGATTTATTGTCTCCCCCAGTGACTGCAACATCTGGTGTAGACATCTGTCAGAGAGACCACCCTCCCTCCCTCCCCCAGCGTTGTACAACTATCTATAGTACGCTGGCAGCATAAACACTGATGTCTGCAGGGGAAAGGCTTCGCATATACACACACACACACACAGGGCATTCAGAAAGTATTCAGACCCTTTGACTTTTTCCACATTTTGTTACATTACAGCCTTGTTCTAAAATGTATTAAATTGTTTTCCTCATCAATAACCCATAATGACAAAGCAAAAACAGGTTTTTAGAATTTAATGCATTTAAAAAAATAATAATAATTAAATATTACATTTAAGTAAGTATTCAGATCCTTTACTCAGTACTTTGTTGAAGCACTTCTGCCAGCAATTACTGCCTCAAGTCTATGACGCTACAAGCTTGGCACACCTATATTTGGGGAGCGTCACTGCACAGCTATTTTCAGGTCTCTCCAGAGATGTTCGATCGGGTTCAAGTCCGGGCTCTAGCTGGGCCACTCAAGGACATTCAGAGACTTGTCCCAAAGCCATCCCCTGCGCTGTCTTGGCTGTGTTCTTAGGGTCGTTGTCCTGTTGGAAGGTAAAACCTTTGCCCC